>NC_052156.1:96447924-96473608 GCF_902713615.1 Scyliorhinus canicula
GCGCTGTGTCGGAGAGAGCGCATTGTCAGGGAGAGCGCTGCGTCAAGGAGAGCGCTGCGTCAAGGAGAGCGCTGCGTCAAGGAGAGCGCAGCGTCAAGGAGAGCGCTGTGTCCAGGAGAGCGCAGCGTCAAGGAGAGCGCTGTGTCCAGGAGAGCGCTGTGTCCAGGAGAGCGCTGCGTCCGGGAGAGCGCTGCGTCGGAGAGAGCGCCGTGTCGGAGAGAGCGCTGTGTCGGAGAGAGCGCTGTGTCGGAGAGAGCGCTGTGTCGGAGAGAGCGCTGTGTCAAGGAGAGCGCTGCGTCAAGGAGAGCGCAGCGTCAAGGAGAGCGGTGTCGGCTAGAGCGTTGTGTCCAGGAGAGCGCTGCGTCGGAGAGAGCGCTGCGTCGGTGAGAGCGCTGCGTCGGTGAGAGCGCTGCGTCGGTGAGAGCGCTGCGTCGGAGAGAGCGCTGTGTCAAGGAGAGCGCTGTGTCAGGAGAGCGCTGTGTCGGGGAGAGCGCTGTGTCGGAGAGAGCGCTGTGTCGGAGAGAGCGCTGTGTCGGAGAGAGCGCTGTGTCGGAGAGAGCGCTGTGTCGGAGAGAGCGCCGTGTCGGGGAGAGCGCCGTGTCGGAGAGAGCGCCGTGTCGGAGGGAGCGCCGTGTCGGAGGGAGCGCCGTGTCGGAGAGAGCGCCGTGACGGAGAGAGCGCCGTGTCGGAGAGAACGCCGTGTCGGAGAGAGCGCTGTGTCGGAGAGAGCGCTTTGTCGGGGAGAGCGCTGCGTCAAGGAGAGCGCTGCGTCAAGGAGAGCGCTGCGTCAAGGAGAGCGCTGCGTCAAGGAGAGCGCAGCGTCAAGGAGAGCGCTGCGTCAAGGAGAGCGCAGCGTCAAGGAGAGCGCTGTGTCGGAGAGAGCGCTGTGTCCAGGAGAGCGCTGCGTCGGAGAGAGCGCCGTGTCGGAGAGAGCGCTGTGTCGGAGAGAGCGCTGTGTCGGAGAGAGCGCTGTGTCAAGGAGAGCGCTGCGTCAAGGAGAGCGCAGCGTCAAGGAGAGCGCTGTGTCGGCGAGAGCGTTGTGTCCAGGAGAGCGCTGCGTATGAGAGAGCGCTGCGTCGGTGAGAGCGCTGCGTCGGTGAGAGCGCTGCGTCGGTGAGAGCGCTGCGTCGGAGAGAGCGCTGCGTCGGTGAGAGCGCTGCGTCGGAGAGAGCGCTGTGTCAAGGAGAGCGCTGTGTCAAGGAGAGCGCTGTGTCAAGGAGAGCGCTGTGTCGGGGAGAGCGCTGTGTCGGAGAGAGCGCTGTGTCGGAGAGAGCGCTGTGTCGGAGAGAGCGCTGTGTCGGAGGGAGCGCCGTGTCGGAGGGAGCGCCGTGTCGGAGGGAGCGCCGTGTCGGAGAGAGCGCCGTGACGGAGAGAGCGCCGTGTCGGAGAGAACGCCGTGTCGGAGAGAGCGCTGTGTCGGAGAGAGCGCTGTGTCGGAGAGAGCGCTGGGTCGGAGAGAGCGCTGTGTCGGAGAGAGCGCTGTGTCGGCGAGAGCGCCGTGTCGGAGAGAGCGCCGTGTCGGAGAGAGCGCTGTGTCGGCGAGAGCGCTGTGTCGAAGAGAGCGCTGTGTCGGAGAGAGCGCTGTGTCGGAGAGAGCGCTGCGTCGGAGAGATCGCTGTGTCGGAAAGAGCGCTGTGTCGGAGAGAGTGCTGTGTCGGAGGGAGCGCTGTGTCGGAGGGAGTGCAGAATCGGAGAGAGCGCTGTGTCGGTGAGAGCGCTGTGTCGGAAAGAGCGCTGTGTCGGAGAGAGTGCTGTGTCGGAGGGAGCGCTGTGTCGGAGAGAGCGCTGTGTCGGAGGGAGTGCAGAATCGGAGAGAGCGCTGTGTTAGTGAATGCGCTGTGTTGAAGAGAGCGCCGTGTCGAAGGGAGCTCTGTGTCGGTGAGAGGGCTGTTTCGGAGAGAGCGCTGCGTCGGAGAGAGCGCCGTGTCGGAGAGAGCGCTGTGTCGGCGAGAGCGCTGTGTCAAGGAGTGCGCTGTGTCGGCGAGGGCGCTGTGTCGGAGAGAGCGCTGTGTCGGAGAGAGCGCTGTGTCGGCGAGAGCGCTGTGTCGGAGGGAGTGCAGAATCGGAGAGAGCACTGTGTCGGAGAGAGCGCTGTGTCGGCGAGAGCGCTGTGTCGGAGGGAGTGCAGAATCGGAGAGAGCACTGTGTCGGAGAGAGCGCTGTGTCGGCGAGAGCGCTGTGTCGGAGGGAGTGCAGAATCGGAGAGAGCACTGTGTCGGAGAGAGCGCTGTGCCGGAGGGAGTGCAGAATCGGAGAGAGCGCTGTGTTCGTGAGAGCGCTGTGTTGAAGAGAGCGCTGTGTTGAAGAGAGCGCTGTGTTGAAGAGAGCGCTGTGTTGAAGAGAGCGCTGTGTTTAAGACAGCGCTGTGTCGGAGAGAGCGCTGTGTCGGAGAGAGCGCTGTGTCCGGGAGAGCCCTAGGCAAGGAGAGCGCTGTGTCGGAGAGAGCGCCGTGTCGGCGAGAGCCCTAGGCAAGGAGAGCGCTGTGTCGGAGAGAGCGCTGTGTCGGAGAGAGCGCTGCGTCGGAGAGAGCGCTGCGTCGGAGAGAGCGCTGCGTCGGAGAGAGCGCTGCGTCGGAGAGAGCGCTGCGTCGGAGAGAGCGCTGCGTCGGAGAGAGCGCTGCGTCGGAGAGAGCGCTGCGTCGGAGAGAGCGCTGCGTCGGAGAGAGCGCTGCGTCGGAGAGAGCGCTGCGTCGGAGAGAGCGCTGCGTCGGCGAGAGCGCTGCGTCGGCGAGAGCGCTGTGTCGGAGAGAGCGCTGTGTCAAGGAGTGCGCAGTGTCCGAGAGAGCGCTGTGTTGGAGAGAGCACTGTGTCGGAGAGAGCACTGTGTCGGAGAGAGCGCTGTGTCGGAGTGAGCCCTGTGCCGGAGGGAGTGCAGAATCGGAGAGAGCGCTGTGTTAGTGAGAGCGCTGTGTCGGAGAGAGCGCTGTGTTGAAGAGAGCGCCTTGTCGAAGGGAGCGCTGTGTCGGAGAGAGCGCTGTGTCGGAGAGAGCGCTGTGTCGGAGAGAGCGCTGTGTCGGAGAGAGCGCTGTGTCGGAGAGAGCGCTGTGTCGGAGAGAGCGCTGTGTCGGAGAGAGCGCTGTGTCGGAGGGAGTGCTGTGTCCGAGAGAGCGCTGTGTCGGAGAGAGCGCTGTGTTAGAGGGATCACCGAGTTGGAGAGTATGCTGAGTTGGAGAGTACTGTGTTGGGGAGAGCACTGCTGGAGAGCGCTGCGTTTGGGAAAGCCCTGCATTGTGGGATAGTCCCACACTGGGGGAAGCACTGATTTGTGGAGAGTGCTTCTTTGGCGGAGAGCGCTGCATTGGCGGAGAGCGCTGCTTTGGTGGAGAGCTCAGCATTGGGGAAAGCATTTCATTGGTCAGTGCTGCATTGGGGGATAGCACTGAATTGGAGCGCAGCGCTGCTTTGGTGGAGACCGCTGCATTAGACTGTGCTGCATGGGAAAGAACACTGCGTCGGGGTGAGCCTGTGTCAGGGAGTGTGCAGCCTTGAAGAGTGCTGCATTGGATAGAATGCTCTGTTCTTTTGAAGAGATCATTGCATTGGAGACCCGCTGTGTTGGTGGAGAGCGCTTGTGTTGGTAGACAGCGGTGTGTTAGGGAGTGTGCAATGTTGAAGAGCGCTGCATTGGGGAGGGTGCTGCATTGGAGATTGCGCTGCGTCGGAGAGAGCGCTGTGTCGGAGAGAGCGCTGTGTCGGAGAGAGCGCTGTGTCAGGGAGAGCGCTGCGTCAAGGAGAGCGCTGCGTCAAGGAGAGCGCTGCGTCAAGGAGAGCGCTGCGTCAAGGAGAGCGCTGCGTCAAGGAGAGCGCTGCGTCAAGGAGAGCGCTGCGTCAAGGAGAGCGCTGCGTCAAGGAGAGCGCTGCGTCAAGGAGAGCGCTGTGTCGGAGAGAGCGCTGTGTCCAGGAGAGCGCTGCGTCGGAGAGAGCGCCGTGTCGGAGAGAGCGCCGTGTCGGAGAGAGCGCTGTGTCGGAGAGAGCGCTGTGTCGGAGAGAGCGCTGCGTCAAGGAGAGCGCAGCGTCGGCGAGAGCGTTGTGTCCAGGAGAGCGCTGCGTCGGAGAGAGCGCTGCGTCGGTGAGAGCGCTGCGTCGGTGAGAGCGCTGCGTCGGTGAGAGCGCTGCGTCGGAGAGAGCGCTGCGTCGGGGAGAGCGCTGTGTCAAGGAGAGCGCTGTGTCGGGGAGAGCGCTGTGTCGGAGAGAGCGCTGTGTCGGAGAGAGCGCTGTGTCGGGGAGAGCGCTGTGTCGGGGAGAGCGCCGTGTCGGGGAGAGCGCCGTGTCGGAGAGAGCGCCGTGTCGGAGGGAGCGCCGTGTCGGAGAGAGCGCCGTGTCGGAGAGAACGCCGTGTCGGAGAGAGCGCCGTGTCGGAGAGAGCGCCGTGTCGGAGAGAGCGCTGTGTCGGAGAGAGCGCTGGGTCGGAGAGAGCGCTGTGTCGGAGAGAGCGCTGTGTCGGAGAGAGCGCTGTGTCGCAGAGAGCGCTGTGTCGGCGACAGCTCTCTGCCGGCGAGAGCGCTGTGTCGGAGAGAGCGCTGTGTCGGAGAGAGCGCTGTGTCGGAGAGAGCGCTGTGTCGGAGAGAGCTCTGTGTCGGCGAGAGCGCTGTGTCGGAGAGAGCGCTGTGTCGGAGAGAGCGCTGTGTCGAAGGGAGCGCTGTGTCGGAGAGAGCGCTGTGTCGGAGAGAGCGCTGTGTCGGCGAGAGCGCTGTGTCGGAGAGAGCGCTGTGTCGGAGAGAGCGCTGTGTCGGCGAGAGCGCTGTGTCGGCGAGAGCGCTGTGTCGGCGAGAGCGCTGTGTCGGAGAGAGCGCTGTGTCGGAGAGAGCGCTGTGTCGGAGAGAGCGCTGTGTCGGAGAGAGCGCTGTGTCAAGGAGTGCGCTGTGTCCGAAAGAGCACTGTGTCGGAGAGAGCGCTGTGCCGGAGGGAGTGCAGAATCGGAGAGAGCGCTGTGTTAGTGAGAGCGCTGTGTCGGAGAGAGCGCTGTGTCGGAGAGAGCGTTGTGTCGGTGAGAGGGCTGTGTCAAGGAGTGCGCTGTGTCCGAGAGAGCACTGTGTCGGAGAGAGCGCTGTGCCGGAGGGAGTGCAGAATCGGAGAGAGCGCTGTGTTAGTGAGAGCGCTGTGTCGGAGGGAGTGCAGAATCGGAGAGAGCGCTGTGTTAGTGAGAGCGCTGTGTCGGAGGGAGTGCAGAATCGGAGAGAGCGCTGTGTTAGTGAAAGCGCTGTGTTGAAGAGAGCGCCGTGTCGAAGGGAGCTCTGTGTCGGTGAGAGGGCTGTGTCGAAAAGAGCGTTGTGTCGGATAGAGCGCTGTGTCGGATAGAGCGCTGTGTTAGAGGGAGCACCGAGTCGGAGAGTATGCTGAGTTGGAGTGTACTGTGTTGGGGAGAGCACTGCTGGAGAGCGCTGCGTTTGGGAAAGCCCTGCATTGGATAGAATGCTCTGTTCTTTTGAAGAGATCATTGCATTGGAGACCCGCTGTGTTGGTGGAGAGCGCTTGTGTTGGTAGACAGCGGTGTGTTAGGGAGTGTGCAATGTTGAAGAGCGCTGCATTGGGGAGGGTGCTGCATTGGAGATTGCGCTGTGTCGGAGAGAGCGCTGTGTCGGAGAGAGCGCTGTGTCGGAGAGAGCGCTGTGTCGGAGAGATCGCAGTGTCGGAGAGAGCGCTGTGTCGGAGAGAGCGCTGTGTCGGAGAGAGCGCTGTGTCGGAGAGAGCGCTGTGTCGGAGAGAGCGCTGTGTCGGAGAGAGCGCTGTGTGTCGGAGAGAGCGCTGTGTGTCGGAGAGAGCGCTGTGTGTCGGAGAGAGCGCTGTGTGTCGGAGAGAGCGCTGTGTCGGAGAGAGCGCTGTGTCGGGGAGAGCGCTGTGTCGGAGAGAGCGCTGTGTCGGAGAGAGCGCTGTGTCGGAGAGAGCGCTGTGTCGGAGAGAGCGCTGTGTCGGAGAGAGCGCTGTGTCCGAGAGAGCGCTGTGTCGGAGGGAGCGTTGTGTCAGTGAGAGCGCTGTGTCGGTGAGAGCGCTGTTTCGGTGAGAGCGCTGTGTCGGAGAGAGCGCTGATGTACCGTTTCGTCTGCCTGGACCACTTCATGACACGCTCCTTGTCGAGGAATCGATGTAGCCTCACCACCATGGCCCTCGGGGGCTCATGGCCCTGTGGCTTGCGCACGAGCACCCTATGTGCCCGGTACACGTGCAGCGGCTTTCAAACACATTGGACCCGACCATCTCCTGCATCATCTTCCCCACATACGTACTTGCATCTGATCCCTCCTTTCCCTCTGGCAGCCCGACGATTCGGATATTTTGACTGCGAGACCAGTTCTCCGAGTCTTCGACCTTATCCAGCAGTCATTTTTGGCTGTCCTGTAATATGCTAATTTCCAAAGTCATTGTAGTGGACTCCTCTCGTTCAGTCGCCTGCTCCTGCAACTTTTGAATCTCCTGTCCCTGGGTCGTCATTTTCTCCTCCACCCGGTCAACCACCTCCTTAATTGAGGTTATTGCCTGGGTCATATCATCTGCACACTCCTTACGACGCTGGGTGAACTTCTCATCCAGGTACTCGACCCGTTGCTCCCATTGTCTCATTACCATTGAGCTCAATGGCCTCTGAGCCTTGCTTTCACTCACCTTTTGGTCTTTTCTTTTTTGACTCTTATTTAGATACAATTCCATAAATTGAGGGTCACGTCCTTTTCCCCTCGCTTTGATCAACTTAGGTTGAGAAATTTCCTGAAAAATCTGGCTTAAAACCCATTAAAAAAACCACTTAGGGTGAGAGCTGCTTAACATGCGACCGTTTATTCCATGGCTGCTCCCGGGAGTCCAAACCTGTTGGACTTTAACCTGGTGTTGTAAGACTTCTTACTATGCCCATCCCAGTCCAATCCCAGCATGTCCACATTTTGGTATAGGATAGTGTTTCCTTTTAATATTATGATTCAAATCCTTCGGATTCTTGCAGATGCTTAAGTCCCAATTATGCTTCTTTACACAGACCATGGAATTAACCCAGTCTGTTGGGACTTCAGTACACTTAGTGACACCCAAGACAGTCATTCTCTCTAGCTCTGTCTTCAGTTTATCGCCTAATAGCACTGGCACATGTCTTGTGCATGAGTGACAGGCTTTGCATCTTCCTTTGATTGAATCTTGTACGTGCATGGTAATGTACCAAAACCTTGGAAAATTTCAGGAAAATCATTCAGTATGGAGTCTCCTGAGGGATGAGGGCCTGTTGCAGCATTGTCTGCACTATAGACTCGTCGGACGAGCTGTAGCTCCTCATGCCTCAACTCCAATTAAAGACGTGTGGGGCAGCATGGTCGCATAGTGGTTAGCACAGTTGCTTCACAGCTCCAGGGTCCCAGGTTCGATTCCCAGCTTGGGTCAGTTTGTGCAGAGTTAGCACGTTCTCCCAGTGTCTGCGTGGGTTTCCTCCGGGTGCTCCGTTTTCCTCCCACAGTTCAAAGATGTACAGGTTAGGTGGATTAGCCATGATAAATTGCCCTTCATGTCCAAAAAGGTGCGGTGGGTTACTGGATAAGCGTGGGCTAAAATTAGATGCACTTTCTAAGAGCAGGTGCAGATTCGATGGGCCAAATGTCCTCCTTCTACAAATTCCACCACAGAAAATTTTAACATGTGAATTTTGTTTTTGACATCGACGTCAAGCTCACATGTTCCTCACGACAAGATTTTGTGACCATTGTAACCTCTTAACAATACCCTAACTACTTTGCGTTGAACTCGCAGCTTTTTTTTTTTACATCAGAGAGATGAATGAGGTTGGCGCTCGCATCAGTGTCGAGCTTGACTGTTATTACTGTGCCATTTATCTTCAATGGCATTTATTTTTACGATTATCTGCCTTCAATTCACTATTGCTGCAGATCGGTACAAATACATTGCTATATGGTATGCCTTAAGTCTCCTCTACTTCACTAGAGATCATGAGCTGGATTATCCGATTTTGGAGCTGTGTCCGGAGAATTCATGGCATTTTATGTGGGAAAAATCGGCACGGCCCCAGCACCGATCCTCCAACGGATGAACGGCTCGCAAGCACACCACGTAAAATGCACAGCCTTTCCGATATAATCGCCTGGAGAATGGCTGGGTCCGTGGCCGTGCATGCGCACAGAGACAACCTGCAGCAGTCGCTCTGTACTACATGGCACCGGCCGTTGGTGGACCCGACCTGCCAGATGGTCCCCCCTGGCAGCTCCTCTTGCCCTCGCTGAAGCACCCCGCCCCCCCGGCCAGCAGCATGGCTCCCACCCGATTGTTGGTGGTGCTGGACAGTCTCCAGTCAGTAGCAAAGATGCGTTTTCCTCTTTACCCTTCAAAGTTATCTTTAGTGGTTTGGATTTTTTCATACAGAATCTTTGAGTTTTTAATCAATAAAATAAAAAACTACTAACTACTACTAATGGAGTAGGACCTTAGGGAGTATCGTGGAACAGAGGGATGTAAAAGTTCAGGTGCTGTCTCTAAAGGTGTAGTCACAGGGCAGTGAAGAAGGCTTTTGGCATGCTGGCCTTCATCAATCAGGGCACTGAGTATAGAATTTGGGAGGTTATGTTGCAGTTGTACAGGAAGTTGTTGAGGCCACACCTGGAGTATTGTGTTGAGGTTTGGACAAGCGAGGACGTTTTTCTTGGGGACATAGAGATTGAACAGGCAAGGACTTTTTTTTGGAGTGTAGGATTTTATAGAGATGTATAAGATCATGAGAGGCATGGATAGGGTGAATGCCTTTTTTTCCAGGGTTGGGAAATCAAGAACTTGAGGGCATAGGTTTAAGTTAAGTGGGGAAAGAATTAATGGGTACCTGAAGAGCAACATTTTTACACTATGGGTGGTAGGTATGTGGAATGAGCTACAGAAGCAAATGGTGAAGCAGGGACAATGACATTTAAAAGGCATTTGGACGGATAAACGGATAGGAAAGGTTTAGAGGGACCTGTGCCAAATGCAGGAAAATGGGTTAGCTTAGATGGGCATTTTGGTTGGCATGGACCAGTTTGGGCTGTCCTGGGTGTGTTTCATGAGTCAGTGTATTTCATACTTTTTCATACAATTTACAGTGCAGAAGGAGGCCATTCGGCCCATCGAGTCTGCACCGGCCCATGGAAAGAGCACCCTACCCAAGCCCACACCTCCACCCTATCCCCATAACCCAGTAACCCCACCCAACACCAACAGGGGCTGGTTTAGCTCACTCGGCTAAATCGCTGTCTTTTAAAGCAGGCCAGCAGCACGGTTCGATTCCCGTACCAGCCTCCCCGGACAGGCGCCGGAATGTGGCGACTAGGGGCTTTTCACAGTAATTGCATTGAAGCCTACTCATGACAATAAGCGATTTTCATTGTTTTTCATTTCAACACTAAGGGCAATTTATCATGGTCAATCCACCTAAACTACACATCTTTGGACTGTGGGAGGAAACCCACACACACACGGGGAGGATGTGCAGACTCCCAAGCCAGAATTGAACTTGGGACCCTGGAGCTGTGAAGCAATTGTGCTATCCACAATGCTACCATGCTGCCTGTGTAGAGGGAGCTTTACACTGTATCTAACCCTGTACTGTACCTATCCTGGGAGTGTTTGATGCGGACAGTGTAGAGGGAGCTTCACTCTGTATCTAACCCCATGCTGTTTCTACCCTGGGAATGTATGACAGGGACAGTGTAGAGGGAGATTTACTCTGTATCTAACCCCGTATGTACATGTCCTGGGAGTACTTGGTGTGTAGTCTTCCCGTTGTGAATATGAAATGCATCCAAGAAAGGAGACAGACAGATGTACAAACTGAGATCACTCTATTTTCAGAGATATTTTTACTGGAACTAATCAAGTGAATGGCTCTGGACCCATATGCTACTTGGTTGTCAGAGATTCTTTGGTCTCAATCCTTCTCAGAATAGATTGATTGTTGAGGGATGATGGAGCCCAGTCTCTGAGGATTTCAGGTGAAAGATAGCGTGAACGAGGGGGAAGGACAGACTCTCAGTGACGTCCATGCAGATGATTAGAGACTCTGCAAACACCACTGGTGAGCGTTCTGGAACATGCGTAACCATGGTGACACGGTCAGAGATTGCTGCCAGTCCTGAGGCATCCAGGGCCACTGCCAGAGCAAGGTGCAGCGCTCTGGATGAGGCATCATAGCAAGGTGCCGGCCATCAGCAGAGCAGAGAGCAGCAATGCCAAGCGGTGATCCATTGGGATTCTGGGGATATCGTTCTGTCGGGATGCCAGAATCATCGCAGTAACGGAGTGGGGCCAGGTTTCCCTCAGTCACCTGCCTCAGCACAGTCTCCGACTCAAACTGCATGTAACCTGCAAAAGAAATGGGAGAGAGAATGAGTACTCCACACTGCGGGGAACAGCACCCGCCCTCTTGGGTCACAGTTGTCCAGTGTCAGCCCCAGACCGTGAGGAAACATATATGATAGCAGGGTTAGAGGGGTGAGTGTGGTGTCTCTTACCTTCTCCATGGGCCACCCAGATTCCAAGTGCCGAGCCCTCCATCCCCTGCAGCAGAACTGAGCTGCTCTCCAAAACGGTAACTGTGACAAAGCGAGACTCAAAACGTCCAGATTTGTTGTGGGTCAGCACGACACCCGGGCGCATTTCAGCATCTGGAAAAGTTATTGGTCGAAGTCACACATCCAATAAAGCCCTGGGGTCAGGAGCTGAAGACTCCTGACCTCCAGCTGACCCCTGTATCCTGACATAACCTTGAGTATGGGATCAGCGAAATTAGCGACGCAGGTAAACAGAGACTTTACAACAAACCAAGCATTAGGGGTTAAATCAATCGGGATAGGATTGAAACCTATGAAATCATGCTATAGTTGTAACCAGCTCTCTGGTTTCCATATAATAATAATAATAATCGTTCTTAGTGTCACAAGTAGGCTTACATTAACAGTGCAACAAAGGTACTGTGAAAATCCCCTGGTCGCCACACTCAGGCACCTGTTCGGGTACACTGAAGGAGAATTCAGAATGTCGAATTCACCTAACAGCACGTCTTTCGGGATTTGTGGGAGGAAACCGGACCCGAAGGAACGCATGCAGACACAGGGAGAACGTGCAGACACTGCTGAGACAGTGACCCAAGCCGGGAATAGTACCCGGGTTCCTGGCACTGTGAAGCAACAGTGCTAATCACTGTGCTACCGTGCTGAAAAATAAAGATATAGAGGGGACTGGAGAGGATGCAAAAAATATTGGGTGGGATTTTCTGCTCCGGATCAGGGTCACAGTGAGCATGATTGCAAAAGAAGGCTTGAGGTACGATATTCGATCACCATATCCCCAACTCCTCCAACAATGATGGGCTGCATTTCCCATCGCTGAATGTCACAGCATTATCATATATTTGCATCTCCAGATGCCTACTCACTGGAATTGTGCCCCTCACATTGAAGTTAAATCCTCTGTTGTGTTTTACAAGGTGACATACACTTTGATGGATGCTCGGAGGCTGGAGCTCAGTGCTCACAGGAACCAGCGTAAGGATTTAAATGTCACTGCAGATTAATGGGGGTCTCTCAGGAAAGACTACAAACCAAGGTTAAGGTGTGACTGGCTTTTGCTGTGCTGCAGGGTAAGGCAGCACTGAGTAAAGAGAAGGTTGCACAGCAACAAGGTGGGTGGGGGTGGGCGAGAATAAATGGCCACTCAACTACAAAACCTGCTTTTTAATTTTTAAAGTTTAAAAAATGAGGACAAAGAACAAAAACAATATAGCACAGGAAGAGGCCCTTCAGCCCTCCAAGCCTGTACTGATCATGATGCCAACCTTGGCCAAAACATTCAGTACTCCCTTGTGCCGTATCCCTCTATACCCATCCTATCCATAGTAAGAATCCATAGTAAGAATCCATAGTCACCTGAGGAAGGAGCTGCGCTCCGAAAGCTCGTGTTTGAAACAAATCTGTTGGACTTTAACCTGGTGTTGTAAGACTTATTACTGTGCTCACCCCAGTCCAACGCCAGCATCTCCACATCATCCTATCCATGTGTTTGTCAAGATGTCTTTTGAACGCCGTTAATGTATCTGCTTCCACAACCTCTCCTGGCAACGTGCTCCAGGCACTCGCCACCCTCTGCGTAAAATACCTGCCTTGCACGTCTCCTCTAAACTTTGCCCAATGGACCTTAAACCTATGCCCCCTGGTGACAGACCCCTCCACCTTGGGAAAGAGTGCCTGCCCATCCACTCTATTCATGCCCCTCATAATCTTGTAGACCTCTATCAGGTTCACCCATAACCTCCGTCTTTCGAATGAAAACAGATCGAGTCTATTCAGCCTCTCCACATAACTAACACCCTCCAGACCAGGCAACATCCTGGTAAACCTCCTCTGCACCCTCACCAAAGCCTCCACATCCTTCTGGTAGTGTGGCGACCAGAATTGTGCGCAATATTCCAAGTGCAGCCTTACTAAAGTTCTATACAACTGTAGCATGACTTGCCAGTTTTTAAACTCAATGCCCTGCCCAGTGAAGGCAGGCATTCCATTTGCTTTCTTGACGACCTTGTCCACTTGTATTGCCACCTTCAAAGATCTGTGGACCTGTACGCCCAGATCTATCTGACTTTCTTTATTTCTAAGAGTTGACAAAACTCTTCTTGTGCAGGTGTGATAGGTCACTGCCTCGCTGTGCGTCAATAGAGCCAGTGTTAAATTGTCTCAGCTACGTCAGTGTCCTTGGAGACTTGGGCAGAGAAATGGCAAATGGAGTTTAATCCAGAAAAATGTGCGGTAATGCATTTTGGTAGGTCTAACATAGAGGGGAAATATACTGTAAATGACAAATTTTGAGCTGCAGTAGAGTGCCTAAGATCGGGTTTGGTGACTGAGGGAGGTTGTCGAAGAGGGAAGGAGGTGATCCTTTCATTTTTTACTGTTCTTCAGAATGACGAGTGACAGCTTTGGTAAGGAGGACCTGCAGAGTAATTCGACTGTCCTTAATATACCCTAAACTACAGGGAGTAAAAGTAAAGGAAGTACTTTAAGGAAAAGTCATGGCAGGGCAACTTGTTCACGTGGAATGCTCCTCCTGTGTGATGTGGAAATTCTAAGACACCTTCAGTGTCCAGGATGATCACGTGTGCAGGCATTGTCTCCAGCTGCAGCTATTCAAGATCTGCTTTTCAGGACTGGAGCTGCAACCGGATTCACTTTGGAGCATCTGCAAAGGTCAGATCTTCATGGATAGCATGTTGACTGAGGTAGTCACACTGCAGGTAAACAGTGTGCAGGCACAAAGGGAATGGGTGATGACCAGAAGAGCAAAAGCACTGAGCAGGTCATGCAGGAGGCCCTTGGGTTCATTTCCCTCTCTAAAGAGGTTTTCTGTGGATTCTTATGGGAATGCAGCAAGAGCCTGCTCTGTAGCTCAGCTGCACGAGGCAAGGGGAGTAAATAAAAAGAGTGAGAGAGCAACAGTAACAGGAGATTTTATCGTAAGGGGAACAGACAGACTGGGACTGCAGACGGCTTTATTGCCTCCTTGGTGCCAGCCAGGGTCAAGAATGTCACTGCAGGACATTCTGAAGAGGAAGGGTGAACAATGGGAAGGTGAGCAGCCAGAGGTTGTGGTTCATATTGGTTCAAACCATATAGGGAAGAGAGATGAGGTCCTACCTACAGAAAAAGGGTTAGGAAATAAATTAAAAAGCAGGACGTTAAAAGTCGTAATCTGAGGATTCTGTGCTAGCGAGAGAGAGCAGGAACAGAAAGGATGTTTGGCTGAAGAGATGGTATAGAGGGAGGGATTTAGATTCCTGAGGTATTGGAACTGATTCTGGGGACGATGGGAATGTCCTGCAGTGACAAATTGTAACCCAGAAGGACTGTGACCAATATCTTGGCAGGGCAGATGGTGGGTTAATAATCCAAAGACCCAGGGTAATGAAAAAAAAAAACGAAAATGAAAATTCGCTTATTGTCACGAGTAGGCTTCAATGAAGTTACTGTGAAAAGCCCCTAGTCGCCACATTCCGGCGCCTGTCCGGGGAGGCTGGTACGGGAATCGAACTGTGCTGCTGGCCTGCTTTAAAAGCCAGCAATTTAGCCCAGTGAGCTAAACCAGCCCCTATGCCCTGGAGACCCAAGTTCATGTAGGGTTCTGGGGGACGAGACTATAACATGGTAGAATTTATCATTCGGATGGAAAGTGAAGTCGTCTGATCTGAAACCAGGGTTCTGAAACTAAACAAAAGAAATTTGAAAAGTGTGAGGGGTGAATTGGCTTGGGGAACCTAATTGTGGTGCATAGGCAATAGTTAATATTTAAGGAACAAATGCACAAAAACACAACAGGAAAAACTGGCCCAACCATAGTGAACAAAAGAAAGTTAGGATGGTATAAAGTCCAAATAGGAGTCATAAATGGAGCTGTTTAGCACAGGGCTAAATCGCTGGCTTTTAAAGCAGACCAAAGCAGGCCAGCAGCACGGTTCAATTCCTGTACCAGCCCTCCCCGAACGGGCGCCGGAATGTGGTGACTAGGGGCTTTTCACAGTAACTTCATTGAAGCCTACTTGTAACAATAAGCGATTTTCATTTTCATATAAAGCTACTGGATAAAGGAGCAAGTCTGAGGTTCGAGAGCAGTTCAGAATTCAGCAAAATATTATTTGGGAGAAAAATAGAGTATGAGCGAAATCTTGCAAGGAACATAAAAGCATAATGTAAAAGATTCCATAACTATTTAAAGGAACAGTCTGCAACAGGAGAATTGATAGGAGTACAATAAGGAAAGGCAGAAGACCATAAGAGCAGAATTAGGCCATTCGGCCCATGAGGTCTGCCCTGCCACTCAATGATATCATGACTGATCTGATCCTCCATTCATTCCACTTTCCTGCCTTATCCCCATAACCTTTGACTGCCTCACTGATTAAAACTGTCTATCTCTGAACATACTTAATGACCCAGCCTCTACAGCTCTCTGTGATAAAGGATTCCACAGATTCACAACCTTGAGAGAGGAAATTCCTCCTCATCTGTCTGAAATGGGCAACCTCTTACTCTGAGATTATGTTTTCCGGTCCTAGCCTTGCCCACAAGAGGAAACATCCCCTCACCATCTACCAAGCCACCTGAGAATCCTATATGTCGCAATAAGGCCGACTCTCAATCTTTTAAACTCCAATGAATCCAGGCCCAACCTACGCAGCCTCTCCTTATAAGAAAATGCATACATTCCTGGGATCAACTTCATAATAATAATAATAATCTTTATTGTCAGAAGTAGGCTTACATTAAACCCTGCAATGAAGTTACTGTGAAAAGCTCCTCATTCCGGCGCCTGTTCGGGTACATTCGGGAGAATTCAGAATGTGCAAATTATCGACTTCACCCTGCAATGAAGTTACTGTGAAAAGCTCCTCATTCCGGCGCCTGTTCGGGTACATTCGGGAGAATTCAGAATGTGCAAATTATCGAAGATATGGAGATGCCGGTGTTGGACTGGGGTGGGCACAGTAAGAAGTCTTACAACACCAGGTTAATGTCCAACAGGTTTGTTTCAAACACGAGCTTTCGGAGCACTGCTCCATTCACCTAATATCGGGAAAGTAGGACGAACCTCAAACGCGCAATAAAGAGGACTAAAAGGGGACATGAAATATCTCTGGCTAACAGGGTTAAGGAAAATCCCAAAGCCTTTTATTCATATAGAAGGAGCAAGAGGGTAACTAGAGAAAGGATTGGTCCACTCAAAGACAAAAGAGGGAATTTATGCGTGGAGTCAGAGGAAATGAGTGAGATTCTTAATGAGTACTTTGCATCGGTATTCACCAAGGAGAGGGACATGACGGATGTTGAGGCTAGAGATGGATGTTTAAATACTATAGGTCGTGTCGGCATAAGGAAGGGGGAGGTTTTGGGTATTCTAAAAGGCATTAAGGTGGACAAGTCCCCCGGATCGGATGGGATCTATCCCAGGTTACTGAGGGAAGCGAGGATCAAAATAGCTGGGGCCTTAACAGATATCTTTGCAGCATCCTTGAGCACGGGTGAGGTCCCGGAGGACTGGAGAATTGCTAATGTTGTCCCTTTGTTTAAGAAGGGCAGCAGGGATAATCCAGGGAATTATAGACCTGCGAGTTTGACGTCAGTGGTAGGCAAACTGTTGGAGAAGATACTGAGGGATAGGATCTATTCACATTTGGAAGAAAATAGACTTACCAGTGATAAGCAGCATGGTTTTGTGCAGGGAAGGTCATGTCTTACAAACCTAATAGAATTCTTTGAGGAAGCGACAAAGTTAATTTATGGGGGAAGGGCTGTAGATGTCATATACATGGACTTCAGTAAAGCATCTGATAAAGTTTCCCATGGCAGGTTGATGGAAAAAGTGAAGTCGTATGGAGTTCAGGGTGTACTAGCTAGATGGATAAAGAACTGGCTGGGCAACAGGAGACAGAGAGTAGTGGTGGAAGGGAGTGTCTCAAAATGGAGAAAGGTGACTAGTGGTGTTCCACAGGGATCTGTGCTCGGACCACTGTTGTTTGTGATATACATTAATGATCTGGACGAAGATATAAGTGGTCTGATGAGCAAGTTTACAGATAATACTAAGATTGGTGGAGTTGCAGATAGCGAGGAGGACTGTCAGAGAATACAGCAAAATATAGATAGATTGGAGAGTTGGGCAGAGAAATGGCAGATGGAGTTCAATCCAGGCAAATGCAAGGTGATACATTTTGGAAGATCTAATTCACGAGCGGACTATATGGTCAATGGAAGAGTCCTGGGGAAAATTGATGTGCAGAGAGATCTGGGAGTTCAGGTCCATTGTACCCTGAAGGTGGCAACGCAGGTTGATAGAGTGGTCAAGAAGGCATACAGCATGCCTGCCTTCATCGGACGGGGTATTGAGTACAAGAGTCGGCAGGTCATGTTACAGTTGTATAGGACTTTGTTCTTTTGTTTGTTCTTACCAAATTATCTAACAGCATGTCTTTTGGGCCTTATGGGATGAAACTGAAGCACCCAGAGAAAACCCACGAAGACACAGGGAGAACATGCAGACTCCACATAGACAATGATTTGAGCCGGCAATCGAACCTGGGACGCTGGAGCTGTGAAGCAATAGTGCTAACCAGAGCTACCATGCTGCCCTAACTTAGTGAATCCTCTCTGGACTGCCTCCAATGCCAGTATATCTTTCCCTCGATATGGGTACCAAAACAGTTCACTGTATTCCAGGTGTCATCTAACTAGTGCCTTGTATAGTTTGAGCAAGATGTCCCCATTTTTATGCTCCATTCCTTGTTACCTGGACCTGCATGCTAGTTTTTTTGTGATTTATGTACAAAGACCCCCACATCCTCTGTACTGCAGTTTTTCTCCATTTAAATAGCATTCAGCTCTTTTATTCTTCCTAACCAAAATGCACAACCTCGCATTTTCCGACCTCATATTCCATCTGCCAAGCTTTTACCCATTTACTTAAGCTGTCTATATCTCTCTGTACTCTTTGTGCCATCCTCACCACTTTCCTTCCCACCTATTTTTGGGTCATCCACAAACTTGGCAAGACTACATTCACTTCCCTTGTCTAAGTCATTCATATATATTGTAAATAATTGTGGCCCCAGCACTGATCACTGTGGCACTCAACTAGTTATAGGTTGCCATCCTGAAAATGCCCCTCTTATCCCAACTCTTGTCTTCTGTCAATTAACCAATCCTCTATCCATGCTACCCCAACACCATGAGCGCTAATCTAATTAAGCAGCTTTGTGCAGTCCCTTATCAAATGCTTTTGGAAATCCAAGTATATTGCAGCTACTGGTGCCCCTTTATCTATCCTGCTTATTCCCACCTTGGCCCATCTTGTCCATGTCAGCCCATGGACACACAGATGTAATTTCTAATCCCACCTTCTCGCACCTGGTCCAAAGATCTGTATCTTACAGCACTTTAAGGTGCAGATCCAGGTACTTTAAAAAAAATAAATTCAGAGTACCCGATTCATTTTTTCCAATTAAAGGGCAGTTTAACGTGGCCAATCCACCTACCCTGCACAGCTTTGGGTCGTGGGGGTGAAACTCACGCAAACATGGGGAGAATGTACAAACTCGACACAGACAGTGACCCAGGGTGGGATCGAACCTGGGACCTCGGCGCCGTCAGGCAGTAGTGCTAACCACTGCGCCACCGTGCTGCCTGGGTACTTTTTAAAAGATTAGGGTCTCCAAATCCACCACCGACTAGGGCAGCGAATTCCAGGCACCCACTACCCTCTGCGATAAAATGTTTTTCCTCGTGTCTCCTCTATACCTTCTGCCAATTATCTTGAATCAAAGTTCCCTCATTCTAGAATTCTCCACACAGGGAAACAATTTTACATAGAACATTACAGCGCAGTACGGACCCTTCGGCCCTCGATGTTGCGCCGACCTGTGAAACCATCTGAAGCCTATCTGACCTACACTATTCCATTTTCATCCATATGTCTATCCAGTGACCACTTAAATGCCCTTAAAGTTGGCGAGTCTACTACTGTTGCAGGCAGGGCGTTCCACACCCCTACTACTCTCTGAGTAAAGAAACTGCCTCTGACATCTGTCCTATATCTACCACCCCTCAATTTAAAGCTATGTCCCCTCGTGTTGGTCATCACCATCCGAGGAAAGAGACTCACTGTCCACCCTATCTAACCCTCTGACTATCTCAAATGTCTCTATTAAGTCACCTCTCAGCCTTCTCATCTCTAACGAAAACAACCTCAAGTCCCTGAGCCTTTCCTCGTAAGACCTTCCCTCCATACCAGGCAACATCCTGGTAAATCTCCTCTGAACCCTTTTCAATAGCCAATTACTGATCCAAACCGCTAAATCACCTTCAATCCCATACTTCCTTATTTTCTGCAATAGCCTACCGTGGGGAACCTTATCAAACGCATTTTATCCTGTTCACTCTATCTCTTCCCCTCATAATTTTGTACACCTCAATTAAGTCACCCCTTTCATGAAGCCATACAAACTATGCTTGAATTATATTGTGTATTTCAAAATGCTTTCCTATTACATCCTTTACAATGGACTCTAACATTTTCCCAATGACAGAAAGATGCTAGTGGAATATAAATGCTAACATTGATAAATTGGGTTGAATGGATTGGTGCGTCACATATTTTATGTCATCTAATGCTATACATGTGACACGAGTGAAGCTCGAGATGGTCTCACCATTCAACATTTCCAATCCAACATCAGAAGCCACCCAGCCAAGAAGCGCCATAAGCTGGCACCCGTTGCACACACCCAGGCTGAAGGTATCTTGCCGGGAACGGAACCTGGAAAACTCGGCACGGGCAGCAGGATTGAATTGTACTGTCGCTGCCCAACCTGCAGATGATGGAACAGGAGGAAGATAAATGGATGGGGCAAGCAGAGAGCAGCACTGACAATCAGTTTGTTAAATGTGAACAGGATAAAATATCCCAAACTGTTTTTATAGTCTTCAAAACATTATTCCCCGCTAATTAAACATTCCAGTTCATAATACACTGATTAAATATCCCAGTTCCTGTATCTCCACCATGTAAATATCCCTTTATCTATATTTCCCATTGAATAAATGTTCCTGTTCATATATTCCCTAATGATTCAATTTTTCCGTGTGGATTTTGTTCCTACCTTTTGCTGAGCCTAAGACGTCAGCAAAACTGAAGCCTCCGACGAACACCACTCCGTGGAAAGAGTCCAAAGTCATTCCTGAACAGATATCCGTCATCGTCACATCCCAAACCTAATTGGGAATAGAGCAGGATCTTAAATTAAAATCATATCATGGTTCCTTCACATTCACTGGACCCAATTCCAGAAACACATTTCCAGACAGGCTTTGTCACTGAGAAACGTGGTCCACCAAGCTGGGCATCAGGTACCGCCGGCGCGACACTTCGAGTAATGTAAGGGACATGGCCAGCTCGAAACCGGGAGCAACGCTGGGAAAAATCCCCGGCGTCACACTGTGAGCGACACTGGGAATGACCCCTTGACCTGACACTAAGGGTGACACTGGGAAAGACACTCAGCACAACACAGAGTGACGCCGGGAGGGATTCTTGGTGCGACACTGCGGCTGATACTGCAAAAGACTCACGCTGTGACACTGTGGTCGATACTGGGAAAGACGCCCGGCGCGACACTGGGGAAGACCACCGGCGCGACACTGGGAAAGTCCCCCGGCGCGACACTGCGAGTGACACTGGGAAAGACCCCCGGTGTGACACTGCGAGCAACACTGGGAAAGACTCCGGCGTCACACTGCGAGCAACACAGGGAAAGACCCCCGGCGTGACACTGCGAGCGACACTGGGAAAGTCCCTCGGAGTGACACTGCGAGCGACACTGGGAAAGTCCCTCGGAGTGACACTGCGAGCGACACTGGGAAAGTCCCGCGCCGTGACACTGCGAGTGACACTGGGAAAGTCCCTCGGAGTGACACTGCGAGCGACACTGGGAAAGTCCCGCGCCGTGACACTGCGAGCGACACTGGGAAAGACCCCCGGTGTGACACTGCGAGCGACACTGGGAAAGACCCCCGGTGTGACACTGCGAGCGACACAGGGAAAGACCCCCGGCGTGACACTGCGAGCGACACTGGGAAAGTCCCCCGGTGTGACACTGCGAGCAACACTGGGGAAACCCCCGGCGTGATACTGTGAGTGACATTGGGAAAGTCCCCCGGTGTGACACTGCGAGAGACATTGGGAAAGTCCCCCGGCGTGATACTGTGAGTGACATTGGGAAAGTCCCCCGGCGTGACACTGCGAGCGACACTGGGAAAGTCCCCCGGCGTGATACTGTGAGTGACATTGGGAAAGTCCCCCGGCGTGACACTGCGAGAGACATTGGGAAAGTCCCCCGGTGTGATACTGTGAGTGACATTGGGAAAGTCCCCCGGTGTGACACTGCGAGCGACACTGTGAAAGACCCCCGCCTTGACACTGCGAGTGACACTGGGAAAGACACACGGTGTGACTCTGTGAGCGACACTGTGAAAGACCCCCGGTGTGACACTGCGAGAGACATTGGGAAAGTCCCCCGGTGTGACACTGCGAGTGACACTGGGAAAGTCCCCCGGTGTGACACTGCGAGTGACACTGGGAAAGACACACGGAGTGACACTGCGAGCGACACTGGGATAGTCACTCGGAGTGACACTGCGAGCGACACTGGGATAGTCACTCGGAGTGACAATGCGAGTGACACTGGGAAAGACCCCCGGCGTGACTCTGCGAGTGACATTGGGAAAGACCGACGGTGTGACACTGCGAGCGACACTGGGAACTCCCCCGGTGTGACACTGTGAGCGACACTGAAAAAGTCCCCTGGCGTGACAATGCGAGCAACACTGGGGAAGTCCCCCGGCATGACACTGTTGAAAAACATTGGGAAAGACCCACGGTGTAACACTGCGAGTGACACTGGGAAAGACTCCGGCGTGACACTGTGGAAAAACATTGGGAAAGACCCACGGTGTGACACTGTGAGCGAAACTGGGAAAGTCCCTCGGCGTGACACTGCGAGCGACACTGGGAAAGTCCCCCGGCGTGACACTGGGAAAGACCCCCAACGTGACACTGTGAGCGACACTGGGAAAGACCGCGCCGTGACACTGCGAGCAACACTGGGAAAGTCCCCCAGCGTGACACTATGGAAAAACATTGGGAAAGACCCCCGGCGTGACACTGCGAGTGACACTGGGAAAGACGCCCGGTATGACACTGTGGTCGACACTGGGAAAGACCCCCGGTGTGACACTGCGAGCGACACTGGGAAAGTCCCCCGGTGTGACACTGCGAGCGACCCTGGGAAAGACCCCCGGCGTGACACTGTGGTCGACACTGGGAAAGTCCCCCGGCGTGACACTGCGAGCGACCCTGGGAAAGACCCCCGGTGTGACACTGCGAGCGACACTGGGAAAGTCCCCCGGTGTGACACTGCGAGCGACACTGGGAAAGTCCCCCGGCGTGACACTGTGAGCGACACTGGGAAAGTCCCCCGGTGTGACACTGCGAGCGACACTGGGAAAGTCCCCCGGCGTGACACTGCGAGT
This sequence comes from Scyliorhinus canicula, assembly GCF_902713615.1. Taxonomy (NCBI): domain Eukaryota; kingdom Metazoa; phylum Chordata; class Chondrichthyes; order Carcharhiniformes; family Scyliorhinidae; genus Scyliorhinus; species Scyliorhinus canicula. The sequence goes on from NC_052156.1 coordinate 96,470,003, forward strand.
GACACTGGGAAAGACCCCCGGTGTGACACTGCGAGTGACACTGGGAAAGACTCCGGCGTCACACTGCGAGTGACACTGGGAAAGACCCCCGGCGTGACACTGCGAGCGACCCTGGGAAAGACCCCCGGTGTGACACTGCGAGCGACACTGGGAAAGACCCCCGGTGTGACACTGTGGTCGACACTGGAAAGTCCCCCGGTGTGACACTGTGAGCGACACTGGGAAAGACCCCCGGTGTGACACTGCGAGCGACACTGGGAAAGACCCCCGGTGTGACACTGTGGTCGACACTGGGAAAGACCCCCGGTGTGACACTGCGAGTGACACTGTGAAAGACCCCCGGCGTGACACTGCGAGCGACACTGGGAAAGACCCCCGGTGTGACACTGCGAGCGACCCTGGGAAAGACCCACGGTGTGACACTGCGAGCGACACTGGGAAAGTCCCCCGGTGTGACACTGCGAGCGACACTGGGAAAGTCCCCCGGTGTGACACTGCGAGCGACACAGGGAAAGTCCCCCGGTGTGACACTGCGAGCGACACAGGGAAAGTCCCCCGGTGTGACACTGCGAGCGACACAGGGAAAGTCCCCCGGTGTGACACTGCGAGCAACACTGGGAAAGACCCACGGTGTGACACTGCGAGCGACACTGGGAAAGACCCTCAGCGTAACACTGGGAAAGACCCCCGGCATGACACTGCGAGCAACACTGGGAAAGTCCCCCGGCGTGACACTATGGAAAAACATTGGGAAAGACCCCCCGGTGTGACACTGCGAGCGACACTGGGAAAGACCCCCGGTGTGACACTGCGAGCGACACTGGGAAAGACCCCCGGCGTGACACTATGGAAAAACATTGGGAAAGACCCACGGTGTGACACTGCGAGCGACACTGGGAAAGTCCCCCGGCGTGACACTGCGAGTGACACTGGGAAAGAACGACGGTGTGACACTGCGAGTGACACTGGGAAAGACACACGGTGTGACACTGCGAGTGACACTGGAAAAGACACACGGTGTGACACTGCGAGTGACACTGGGAAAGACACACGGTGTGACACTGCGAGCCACACTGGGAAAGAACGACGGTGTGACACTGCGAGCGACACTGGGAACTCCCCCGGTGTGACACTGCGAGCGACACTGGGAAAGACCCCCGGCGTGACACTGCGAGTGACACTGGGAAAGAACGACGGTGTGACACTGCGAGTGACACTGGAAAAGACACACGGTGTGACACTGCGAGCGAGACTGGGAAAGTCCCTCGGCGTGACACTGCGAGCGACACTGGGAAAGACCGCGCCGTGACACTGGGAAAGACCCGCGCCGTGACACTGCGAGTGACAGTGGGAAAGACCCCCGGCGTGATACTGCGAGTGACATTGGGAAAGACCGACGGTGTGACACTGCGAGCGACACTGGGAAAGTCCCCTGGTGTGACACTGCGAGCAGCACTTGGGAGACTCCCCCTGTTGACAACTGGAGCGACACTGGGAAAGTCCCCCGGCGTGACACTGTTGAAAAACATTGGGAAAGAACCACGGTGTAACACTGCGAGTGACACTGGGAAAGACTCCGGCGTGACACTGTGGAAAAACATTGGGAAAGACCCACGGTGTGACACTGCGAGTGACACTGGGAAAGGCTCCGGCGTGACACTGTGGAAAAACATTGGGAAAGACCCCCGGCATGACACTGCGAACGACACTGGGAAAGACCCCGGGCGTGACACTGTGGTCGACACTGGGAAAGACCCCCGGTGTGACACTGCGAGCGACACTGGGAAAGACCCCGGGCGTGACACTGTGGTCGACACTGGGAAAGACCCCCGGTGTGACACTGCGAGCGACACTGGGAAAGTCCCCCGGTGTGACACTGCGAGCAACACTGGGAAAGTCCCCTGGCGTGACACTGCGAGCGACACAGGGAAAGTCCCCCGGTGTGACACTGCGAGCGACACTGGGAAAGTCCCCTGGCGTGACACTGCGAGCGACACTGGGAAAGACCCCCGGTGTGACACTGTGGTCGACACTGGGAAAGACCCCCGGTGTGACACTGCAGGCGACACTGGGAAAGTCCCCCGGAGTGACACTGCGAGCGACACAGGGAAAGTCCCCTGGTGTGACACTGCGAGCGACACTGGGAAAGTCCCCCGGTGTGACACTGCGAGCGACACTGGGAAAGTCCCCCGGCATGACACTGCGAGCGACACTGGGAAAGTCCCCCGCCGTGACACTGCGAGTGACACTGGGAAAGACCCACGGTGTGACACTGCGAGCGACACTGGGAAAGTCCCTCGGAGTGACACTGCGAGCTACACTGGGAAATACCCGCGCCGTGACACTGCGAGTGACACTGGGAAAGACCGACGGTGTGACACTGCGAGCCACACTGGGAAAGTCCCTCGGAGTGACATTGCGAGCGACACCGGGAAAGTCCCCGGCGTGACACTGCGAGTGACACTGGGAAAGACCCACGGTGTGACACTGCGAGCGACACTGGGAAAGACCCCCGGTGTGACACTGCGAGCGACACTGGGAAAGACCCACGGTGTGACACTGCGAGCGACACTGGGAAAGTCCCCCGGTGTGACACTGCGAGTGACACTGGAAAAGACCCACGGTGTGACACTGCGAGCGACACTGGGAAAGTCCCTCGGAGTGACACTGCGAGCGACACTGGGAACTCCCCCGGTGTGACACTGCGAGCGACACTGGGAAAGACCCACGGTGTGACAATGCGAGCGACACTGGGAAAGTCCCCCGGCGTGGCACTGCGAGTGACACTGGGAAAGTCCCCCGGTGTGACACTGCGAGCGACACTGGGGAAGTCCCTCGGAGTGACACTGTTGAAAAACATTGGGAAAGACCCACGGTGTAACACTGCGAGTGACACTAGGAAAGACTCCGGCGTGACACTGTGGAAAAACATTGGGAAAGACCCACGGTGTGACACTGTGAGCGAAACTGGGAAAGTCCCTCAGCGTAACACTGGGAAAGACCCCCGGCGTGACACTGCGAGCAACACTGGGAAAGTCCCCCGGCGTGACACTATGGAAAAACATTGGGAAAGACCCACGGTGTGACACTGCGAGCGACACTGGGAAAGTCCCTCGGAGTGACACTGCGAGCGACACTGGGAAAGTCCCCCGGCGTGACACTGCGAGTGACACTGGGAAAGACACACGGTGTGACACTGCGAACAACACTGGGAACTCCCCCGGTGTGACACTGCGAGCGACACTGGGAAAGACCCCCGCCGTGACACTGCGAGTGACACTGGGAAAGACCCCGGCGTGACTCTGCGAGTGACACTGGGAAAGACCGACGGTGTGACACTGCGAGTGACACTGGGAAAGAACGACGGTGTGACACTGCGAGTGACACTGGAAAAGACACACGGTGTGACACTGCGAGCGAGACTGGGAAAGTCCCTCGGAGTGACACTGCGAGCAACACTGGGAAAGTCCCCGGCGTGACACTGCGAGCGACACTGGGAAAGTCCCCGGCGTGACACTGCGAGTGACAGTGGGAAAGACCCCCGGCGTGACACTGCGAGCGACACTGGGAAAGTCCCTCGGAGTGACACTGCGAGCAGCACTGGGA
>NC_052156.1:96474108-96512407 GCF_902713615.1 Scyliorhinus canicula
GAGCGACACTGGGAAAGACCTCCGGTGTGACACTGCGAGCGACACCGGGTAAGACCCCCGGCGTGACACTGGGAAAGACCCCCGGCGTAACACTGCGACCAACACTGGGAAAGACACCCGGTGTGACACTGCGAGTGACACTGGGAAAGACCCCCGGTGTGACACTGCTAGCGACACTAGGAAAGACCCCCGGTGTGACACTGCTAGCGGCACTGGGAAAGACCCCCGGTGTGACACTGCGAGCGACACTGGGAAAGTCCCCCGGCCTGACACTGCGAGCGACACTGGGAAAGACCCCCGGTGTGACAATGCGAGCGACACTGGGAAAACCCCCGGCGTGACAATGCGAGCGACACAGCGAAAGAACCCCGGTGTGACACTGCGAGTGACACTGGGAAAGACCCCCGGTGTGACACTGCGAGCAACACTGGGAAAGACCCCCGGCGTGACACTGCGAGCGACACTGGGAAAGACCCCCGGTGTGACACTGTGAGCGACACTGGGAAAGACCCCCGGTGTGACACTGCGAGCGACACTGGGAAAGTCCCCCGGTGTGACACTGCGAGCAACACTGGGAAAGACCTCCGGTGTGACACTGCGAGCGACACTGGGAAAGACCTCCGGTGTGACACTGCGAGCGACACTGTGAAAGTCCCCCGGCGTGACACTGCGAGTGACACTGGGAAAGACCCCCCGGTGTGACACTGCGAGTGACACTGGGAAAGACCCCCCGGTGTGACACTGCGAGCGACACTGGGAAAGATCCCCGGTGTGACACTGCGAGTGACACTGGGAAAGACCCCCGGTGTGACACTGCGAGAGACACTGGGAAAGTCCCCCGGTGTGACACTGCGAGCGACACTGGGAAAGACCCCCGGTGTGACACTGCGAGCGACACTGGGAAAGACCCCCGGTTTGACACTGCGAGCGACACTGGGAAAGACCCCCGGCGTGACACTGCGAGCGACACTGGGAAAGACCCCAGTGTGACACTGTGAGCGACACTGGGAAAGACCCCCGGTGTGACACTGCGAGCGACACTGGGAAAGAATCGCGCCGTGACACTGCGAGCGACACTGGGAAAGACCCCCGGCGTGACACTGGGAAAGACCCCCGGCGTAACACTGCGAGTGACACAGGAAAAGCCCCCGGTGTGACGCTGCGAGCGACACTGGGAAAGTCCCCCGGTGTGACGCTGCGAGCGACACTGGGAAAGACCCCCGGTGTGACGCTGCGAGCGACACTGGGAAAGTCCCCCGGCGTGACACTGTGAGCGACACTGGGAAAGTCCCCCGGCGTGACACTGTGAGCGACACTGGGAAGTCCCCCGGTGTGACACTGCGAGTGACACTTGGAAAGACCCCCGGTGTGACACTGCGAGTGACACTGGGAAAGACCCCCGGTGTGACACTGCGAGTGACACTGGGAAAGACCCCCCGACGTGACACTGCGAGTGACACTGGGAAAGACCCCCGGTGTGACACTGCGAGCAACACTGGGAAAGACCCCCGGCATGACACTGCGAGCGACACTGGGAAAGACCCCCCGGCGTGACACTGCGAGCGACACTGGGAAAGACCCCCGGTGTGACACTGCGAGTGACACTGGGAAAGACCCCCCGGTGTGACACTGCGAGCGACACTGGGAAAGACCCCGGCATGACATTGCGAGCGACACTGGGAATGACCCCCAGTGTGACACTGCGAGCAACACTGAGAAAGACCCCCGGCGTGACACTGCGAGCAACACTGAGAAAGACCCCCGGCGTGACACTGCGAGCGACACTGGGAAAGACCCCCGGTGTGACACTGCGAGCGACACTGGGAATGACCCCCAGTGTGACACTGCGAGCGACACTGAGAAAGACCCCCGGTGTGACACTGCGAGCGACACTGAGAAAGACCCCCGGTGTGACACTGCGAGCGACACTGGGAAAGACCCCCGGCGTGACATTGCGAGCGACACTGGGAATGACCCCCAGTGTGACACTGCGAGCGACACTGGGAAAGACCCCCGGTGTGACACTGCGAGCGACACTGAGAAAGACCCCCGGTGTGACACTGCGAGCGACACTGGGAAAGACCCCCGGTGTGACACTGCGAGCGACACTGGGAAAGACCCCCGGTGTGACACTGCGAGCGACACTGGGAAAGACCCCCGGCGTGACACTGCGAGCGACACTGGGAAAGACCCCCGGTGTGACACTGCGAGCGACACTGGGAAAGACCCCCGGCGTGACACTGCGAGCGACACTGGGAAAGACCCCGGTGTGACACTGTGAGCGACACTGGGAAAGACCCCCGGTGTGACACTGCGAGCGACACTGGGAAAGAATTGCGCCGTGACACTGCGAGCGACACTGGGAAAGACCCCCGGTGTGACACTGCGAGCGACACTGGGAAAGACCCCCGGTGTGACACTGCGAGCGACACTGGGAAAGACCCCCGGCGTGACACTGGGAAAGACCCCCGGTGTGACACTGCGAGTGACACTGGGAAAGACCTCCGCTGCGACACTGGGAAAGACCCCCGGTGCGACACTGTGAGAGACCCCCGGCGTGACACTGGGAAAGACCCCCGGCGTGACACTGGGACCAACACTAGGGAAGACCCCCGGTGTGACACTGCTAGCGACACTGGGAAAGACCCCCGGTGTGACACTGCGAGCGACACTGGGAAAGACCCTATGTGTGACACTGCGAGCGACACTGGGAAAGACCCCCGGTGTGACACTGCGAGCGATACTGGGAAAGACCCCCGGTGTGACACTGCGAGCGACACTGGGAAAGACCCCCGGTGTGACATTGCGAGCGATACTGGGAAAGACCCACGGTGTGACACTGCGAGCAACACTGGGAAAGACCCTCGGCGTGACACTGGGAAAGACCCCCGGCGTAACACTGCGAGCACCACTGGGAAAGACCCCCAGCGTGATACTGCGAGTGACACTGGGAAAGACCCCCGGTGTGACAGTGCTAGCGACACTGGGAAAAACCCCGGTGTGACACTGCGAGTGACACTGGGAAAGACCCCCGGTGTGACACTGTGAGCGACACTGGGAAAGACCCCCGGTGTGACACTGCGAGCGACACTGGGAAAGAATCGCGCCGTGACACTGCGAGTGACACTGGGAAAGACCTCTGGTGTGACACTGCGAGCGACACTGGGAAAGACCCCCGGCGTGACACTGGGAAAGACCCCCGGTGTGACACTGCAAGTGACACTGGGAAAGACCCCCGGTGTGACACTGCAAGTGACACTGGGAAAGGATCCGGCGTGACAGTGTGGAAAAACATTGGGAAAGACCCCCGGCATGACACTGCGAGCGACACTGGGCAAGACCCCTGCCGTGACACTGCGAGCGACACTGGGAAAGTCCCCCGGCATGACACTGCGAGTGACACTGGGAAAGACCCCCGGCGTGACACTGCGAGCGACACTGGGAAAGACCCCCGGTGTGACACTGCGAGCGACACTGGGAAAGTCCCCCGGTGTGACACTGTGAGCGACACTGGGAAAGTCCCCCGGCGTGACACTGTGAGCGACACTGGGAAAGACCCCCGGCGTGACACTGTGAGCGACACTGGGAAAGACCCCCGGCGTGACACTATGGAAAAACATTGGGAAAGACCCACGGTGTGACACTGCAAGTGACACTGGGAAAGGATCCGGCGTGACAGTGTGGAAAAACATTGGGAAAGGCCCAAGGTGTGACACTGCGAGTGGCACTGGGAAAGACCCCCGGCATGACACCGCGAACGACACTGGGCAAGACCCCCGCCGTGACACTGTGGTCGACACTGGGAAAGACCCCCGAGTGTGACACTATGAGCGACCCTGGGAAAGTCCCCCGGCGTGACACTGCGAGCGACACTGGGAAAGACCCCCGGCATGACACTGTGAGCGACACTGGGAAAGACCCCCGGTGTGACACTGCGAGCGACACTGGGAAAGACCCCCGGTGTGACACTGCGAGCGACACTGGGAAAGACCCCCGGCGTGACACTGGGAAAGACCCCCGGTGTGACACTGCGAGCGACACTGGGAAAGACCCCCGGTGTGACACTGTGAGCGACACTGGGAAAGACCCCCGGTGTGACACTGCGAGCGACACTGGGAAAGACCCCCGGTGTGACACTGCGAGCGACACTGGGAAAGACCCTCGGCGTGACACTGGGAAAGACCCCCGGTGTGACACTGCGAGTGACACTGGGAAAGACCCCCGGTGTGACACTGCGAGTGACACTGGGAAAGTCCCCCGGCGTGACACTGCGAGCGACACTGGGAAAGACCCCCGGTGTGACACTGCGAGCGACACTGGGAAAGACCCCCGGTGTGACACTGCGAGCGACACTGGGAAAGACCCCCGGTGTGACACTGCGAGCAACACTGGGAAAGACCCCCGGCGTGACACTGCGAGCGACACTGGGAAAGACCCCCGGTGTGACACTGTGAGCGACACTGGGAAAAACCCCCCGACGTGACACTGCGAGCGACACTGGGAAAGACCCCCGGTGTGACACTGCGAGCGACACTGGGAAAGTCCCCCGGTGTGACACTGCGAGCGACACAGGGAAAGTCCCCCGGTGTGACACTGCGAGCGACACTGGGAAAGACCCCCGCCGTGACACTGCGAGTGACACTGGGAAAGACCCCCGGTGTGACACTGCGAGCGACACTGGGAAAGACCCCCGGTGTGACACTGCGAGCGACACTGGGAAAGACCCCCGGCGTGACACTGCAAGTGACACTAGGAAAGACCCCCGGTGTGACACTGCGAGCGACACTGGGAAAGACCCCCGGCGTGACACTGGGAAAGACCCCCGGTGTGACACTGCGAGTGACACTGGGAAAGACCTCCGCTGCGACACTGGGAAAGACCCCCGGTGCGACACTGTGAGAGACCCCCGGCGTGACACTGGGAAAGACCCCCGGCGTGACACTGGGACCAACACTAGGAAAGACCCCCGGTGTGACACTGCTAGCGACACTGGGAAAGACCCCCGGTGTGACACTGCGAGCGACACTGGGAAAGACCCCCGGCATGACACTGTGAGCGACACTGAGCAAGCCCCCTGTTGTGACACTGCGAGCGACACTGGTGAAGACCCCCGGTGTGACACTGCGAGCGACACTGGGAAAGACCCCCGGCATGACACTGTGAGCGACACTGAGCAAGCCCCCTGTTGTGACACTGCGAGCGACACTGGTGAAGACCCCCGGTGTGACACTGCGAGCAACACTGGGAAAGACCCCCGGCGTGACACTGGGAAAGACCCCCGGCGTAACACTGCGAGCACCACTGGGAAAGACCCCCAGCGTGATACTGCGAGTGACACTGGGAAAGACCCCCGGTGTGACAGTGCTAGCGACACTGGGAAAAACCCCCGGTGTGACACTGCGAGCGACACTGGGAAAGACCCCCGGTGTGACACTGCGAGTGACACTGGGAAAGACCCCCGGTGTGACACTGCGAGCGACACTGGGAAAGACCCCCGGTGTGACACTGCGAGCGACACTGGGAAAGACCCCCGGCGTGACACTGTGAGCAACACTGGGAAAGACCCCCGGCGTGACACTGCGAGTGACACTGGGAAGACCCCCGGTGTGACACTGCGAGCGACACTGGGAAAGACCCCCGGTGTGACACTGCGAGCGATACTGGGAAAGACCCCCGGTGTGACACTGCGAGCAACACTGGGAAATACCCCCGGCATGACACTGCGAGCGACACTGGGAAAGACCCCCGGAGTGACACTGCGAGCAATACTGGGAAATACCCCCGGAGTGACACTGCGAGCGACACTGGGAAAGTCCCCCGGTGTGACACTGAGAGCGACACTGGGAAAGACCCCCGGTGTGACACTGCGAGCGACACTGGGAAAGACCCCGGTGTGACACTGCGAGCGACACTGGGAAAGACCCCCGGTGTGACACTGCGAGCGACACTGGGAAAGACCCCCGGTGTGACACTGCGAGCGACACTGGGAAAGACCCCCGGTGTGACACTGCGAGCGACACTGGGAAAGACCCCCGGTGTGACACTGCGAGCGACACTGGGAAAGACCCCCGGTGTGACACTGCGAGCGACACTGGGAAAGACCCCCGGTGTGACACTGCGAGCAACACTGGGAAAGACCCCCGACGTGACACTGCGAGCGACACTGGGAAGGACCCCCGGCGTGGCACTGCGAGCGACACTGGGAAAGACCCCCGGCGTGACACTGTGGCCGACGCCGGGAGGGATTCCTTATGTCACACAATGAGCAGCACTAGGTGCGATCTCTGCCGCGACACCGTGAGGGATCGCCAGCGCAGCACCAACACAGCCTCCACCCAATTCCCAGCACCCCCCCTTCCCCGCCTAGAGTCCATACTCTCCATCCAAGGGCTGGACAAAACATCCCCCTTCTCCTGCTCGAGGGCGAGAGACCCCCCAATGGCGAGACCTCTCCACTGAAATGATTCAGGTCTGATCTGTTTGCCTCTCACCTCGAATCCAGCCATGATAAGAGATGCCACCATCTCCCTGTCCCCGTTACTCCCCTCTTCTCTGATCACTGCTACTCGTGGCTCCGACAAACCTGCCAAAATATTAAAGCTGTTATCAGCACCCAGAGCCAGGTAAGACCAAGTGGAATAAATCAGTGATAGGTCAGTAACTCGCCAACAGGCTAAAAGAAGTATGTGTGTGTCGAGGGTGTGGGTGGTTGGTTGTGATCAAGGGTAGCGAAAATGATCACCCTGTATTGAGGGGGTAGTGCAATGGTTGGGCGTCACTTGGTTTGATCCAGGGTTTAAATAGGTATCGAACAGGGTTTGGAGAGGGTCCACACTCTATTGACTGAGGGTCATTGAGGGGTTACTCTTGGATTGGATTGGATTTGTTTATTGCCACTTGTACTGAGGTAGAGTGAAAAGTATTTTGGTTTATTGATCAGGGGTCACTGAGCAGGTTATGTCTTTGTCCTTAGATTGTGCAGGGGATCACACTTATAACTGATCTGTGGGTGGGTGTTTGTGATACATCCAAGGGTTCAAACGTTATTGACTAGTAGTTGTGAGAAGAGATCACTTGTCACTCTGCATTGACCAGGGTGAGGTGGTAGGAGGGAGTTCACAAAGGTGTCACCCAGGGATCATGGAGTCACTCTGCATTGACCAAGGGTCTTGGAGGGGTAACTTGATGTTGACAAGAGGTCGTGGAAGATCACCAAGGTCACTTTGTGTTGACAGGGATCATGGAGGGATCACTCAGCTTTAACCACAGGTCTTGGAGGGTCACTCATGTGTTGACCAGGAGTCATGGAGGGACCATTCAGTATTGACCAGGGGTCATGGAGAAATCACTCGGTATTGACCAGAGGTCATGCGGGGATCACTGGGTATTAACCAGACGGCTTAGGGGTCACTCGGCATTGACCAGGGGTCATGGAGGGGTAACTCAGTATTGATCAGGTGTCATTGCTTATTGACCAGGGATCTTGGGAGGGGTAACTCGGTATTGGCCAGGTGTCATTGCGTACTGACTAGGGGTCTTGGAGAAGTCGTTCTGTATTGACAAGAGGCCTTGGAATGGGTCATTCTGTATTGACAGGTGTCTTGGAAGGGATCACGGGTATTGACCAGGGGTTTTGGAGGGGGTCATTCTGAATTGGCCAGGGGTCTTTGGAGAAGGTCATTCTGTATTGACTGGGGTAATCGAGGAGTCATTGGATATTGGCCAGGGGTCTTAAAGGGGCATATTCTTCATTGACCAGGGGTCTTGGAGGGGATCATTTTGCATTGGTCAGGGTGTCACAGATTGTGGATTGTGAGACACACTCACCTAAGCCGGTTGATGGACTGGGCTGGTGTGCTGGTTGGAAGCTGAGCTTGTATTTGGGAGCAATGCGATGTTCCATAGCCCTTTCTTCTTCCTCCACACAGGTCCGATTAGATTGTAACCGCTCTAGCCGGAAACTTGTCTCCTCCCACCACGATCGGAGAGTGGCTGTTCTCTCCGAGAGAACCTCTTCCCCATTCACTTGTACCTTCACCTGGAAGAGTCACCATGATAAACACAGTCAATGAAGACTGGCAATGAATTCCTCCCTCTAATCCTTATTCTATTGTCAACATCTGTAGCTTGCTTGATATAAGTCAGGCAGTAACCATTTTCCATGTCTCCGCCCAGACAGTGACTATTGATTTGATATGGGAGGGGTTATTAAGGGGGGGGGGGTTATTGGGTTACGGGTATAGGGTGGATACTTGGGTTTGAGTAGGGTGATCATGGCTCGGCACAACATCGAGGGCCGAAGGGCCTGTTCTGTGATGTGCTGTTCTATGTTCTATGGGACAATAGAGGATAACATGGTCTCACCTCTTGTCCTCCAGATAGCACACAGTTACAGTATTAACAGTTAAACCAAGAGGCAGCGATATTGAGTGCTGCTGACCAGTATTCTGGGGACACTGATAAGTGGTTGCTCCCTGTGTTCTGGGGCCCCTGGTAAAGCAGTCACTGTCCTCAGGACTCTGATTTTGATTTGATTAAGGGCTGGTTCAGCACAGGGCTAAATCGCTGGCTTTGAAAGCAGACCAAGGCAGGCCAGCAGCACGGTTCAATTCCCATACTAGCCGGACATCCGGTTGCGGCTATGCCTGGGTAGGTCGCACGTTCGGCAGCTCTTGCCGAGAACGGACTTTTGGGCCCTTTTAAGGAGCCCCAGCGGCACTTGGTTGACGATCCCTGGTGTGGGAAGACAGCAGTAAGGTCCCCCCAGCACTGAGTGGAGTGGACCAGGAGCGGCACGGTCAAAAAAGGGGCATTAGAGAAGAGAGGAAAACGGACGCGAAAAAGCAAGATGGCGGCAGGCGGAGACCAGGCAGCGTGGGTTCAATGGTCGCGGGAGCAGCAAGAGTTTCTACGAAGCTGCTTTGCGGAATTGAAGGCAGAGATGTTGGCCCCTATGAAGGTGTCGAAGGCTGGCAGAGACCCAGAGGATGCAGGGGACAGCGATTAAAGAGGCGCAGTAGAAGGCCTCTGATAACGAGGACGAGATCCTGGGCTTGGCGGTGAAAGTGGAGGCGCACGAAGCGCTCCATAAAAAGTGGCAGGAGAAATTTGAGGATCTGGAGAACAGGTCGAGAAGGAAGAATTTGCGGATTCTGGGTCTCCCTGAAGGTGCAGAGGGGTCGGATGCTGGGGCGTTATGTAGTTACGATGCTGAGCACGCTGATGGGCGCGGGAGCCTCCCCGAGGCCCTTGGAGCTGGATGGGGCGCACAGAGTCCTGGCAAGGAGACCGAGGGCTAATGAGCCGCCCGAGCTGTGGTGGTGAGGTTTCATCATTTCACCGACAGGGAGTGTGGCTTGAGATGGACGAAGATGGAGCGGAGCAGCAGGTGGGAGAATGCTGGAATTCGCATTTACCAGGACTGGAGCGTAGAGCTAGCCAAGAAGAGGGCAGCATTCAGTCGGGCCAAGGCGGTTCTCCACGGAAAGGGGGTGAAGTTTGGGCTGTTGCAGCCCGCGCGACTGTGGGTCACATATCAGGACCGTCACCACTATTTTGATACGCCGGACAAGGCGTGGACCTTTATCAAAAATGAGAAGCTGGACACAAATTATTGGTCTGCAGCATGCTTTGGGGGATGTTGTGGAGTGGGAGAGGGTGATATTTGTGTTTCTTTTTGTTTTCTGTGTGGGCGCTGGTTTGACAGTGGTTGTTCCCCACATTCGGTGGGGGGAGAGGGGACCGGGGACCCTGGGCCTCTGGGGATTGGGGTGAGGTTGCAGAAGAATGGAGCTGCGCCATAGAGGGAGAGGTCGCCCGGACTGGGAGCGCGGGTTTTCTTTTCCTGCGGAGAGGGGTCGGTGTTGGATTGGAGTCCACATTGGTGGTTTGCAAGGGGTGTTGGGGGGGGAATGCAAGGGGGGTTAAGCATTGTCCTGTGGTTATTGCTTGGCCGGGGGAGGGTACTGGGTTGCTGCTGCACTGACCAAGGGGGAGCTGGAGATAATAGGGAGAGTCGGGGCGGGGAGCCTCCGCCTGGGGGGCTGGAAAGTGCGGGAGGTGTGTGCACGTGGCTGGCCCAAAAAAGGGCTAGTCGGTGGGGTGGTGGTGATCACGTGGGGTAACCCGATCCGGCTGATCACATGGAATGTGAGAGGCCTAAATGGGCCGGTCAAGAGCGCACTTAAAGGGACTGAAGGCAGAAAGCCACGCTACAGGAGACACACCTGAAAGTTGCAGATCAGACCAGGCTGAGGAAGGGATGGGTAGGGCAGGTCTTTCACTCCGGGTTGGACGCAAAGAACAGGGGGGTAGCAATTTTGGTGAGCAAGTGGGTGACTTTAGAACATAGAACAGTACAGCACAGAACAGGCCCTTCGGCCCTCAATGTTGTGCCGAGCCATGATCACCCTACTCAACCCACGTATCCACCCTATACCCGTAACCCAACAACCCCCCCCCCTTAACCTTACTTTTATTAGGACACTACGGGCAATTTCTCATGGCCAATCCACCGAACCCGCACACCTTTGGACTGTGGGAGGAAACCGGAGCACCCGGAGGAAACCCACTCACACAGGGGGAGGACGTGCAGACTCCACACAGACAGTGACCCAGCCGGGAATCGAACCTGGGACCCTGGAGCTGTGAAGCATTGATGCTAACCACCATGCTACCCTGCTGCCCCATTTCGAGGCGGTGGGCATCGTGGCGGATAAAGGGGGCTGGTATGTGATGGTGAGTGGTAGGCTGCAGGGGCCCGGGTGGCGCTGGTGAATGTATATGCCCCAAATTGGGACGATGCAGAGTTCATGAAGCGGATGCTAAGCCGGATCCCGGATTTGGAGGTGGGGAACCTAATTATGGGGGGGGGATTTCAACAGGGTACTGGATCCGGCAATGGATCGGTCTAGGTCTAGGTCGGGTAAGAGGCCAGCTGCGACCAAGGTCCTGAGGGGGTTTATGGATCAGATGGGGGGAGTGGATCCATGGAGGTTTGCTAGGCCAAGGCGAGGGAGTTTTCCTTCTTTTCCCACGTGCACAAGGCTTATTCACGGATATACTTTTTCGTGGTGAGCAGGGCACTGATCCCGAGAGTAGAGGGGACAGAGTATTCGGCCATCGCGATTTTGGATCACGTCCCGCATTGAGTGGAGCTGGAGTTGGGAGAAGAGAGGGGCCAGCGCCCGTTGTGGCACTTGGATGTGGAATTGTTCGCGGATGAGGAGGTCTGTGGGCGGATCCGGGGGTGTATGGAGGCCATTGACAACGGGGAGGTCTCGGTGAGTGTGGTGTGGGAGGCGCTCAAGGTGGTTAGAGGGGAGCTGATCTCCATCAGGGCTCACAGAGAGAAGAGGGAGAGGGATAGATTGGTAGGAGAGATACTTAGGGTGGATAGGAGATATGCGGAATTCCCCGATGAGGGGCTGCTGAAGGAGCGCTGGAACCTCCAAACGGAGTTTGACTTGTTGACGACGGGGAAAGCTGAGGCCCAGTGGAGGAAGATACAAGGAGCAGCGTATGAATCTGGGGAGAAGGTGAGTCAGATGCTGGCGCATCAGCTGCGGAGGAAGGAGGCGGCTAGGGAAATTGGGGGAATCAGGGACAAGGGAGGGAATACGGTACGGAATCCAGTCAGAATAAATGAGGTCTTTAGGGACTTTTATGGGAATTTCTACAAATCAGAGCCCCTGGAGGGGGTAGGTGAGGGGATGCGGCGATTCCTGGACCAATTGAGATTTCCGATGGTGGATGAGGAGGCCCCAATTGGGATGGACGAGCCTGTTAAGGGGTTGGGGAGTATGCAGGCGGGCAAGGCCCTGGGACCGGAAGGGTTCCCTCTTGAATTCTATACGACGTTTTCGGAACTGTTGGCTCCGTTGATGTTGAGAACTTTTAATGAGGCGAGGGAAAAAGGAAGTCTTCCCCCGCTGCACTGTGGCTCGTATAGGCTGATTTCACTCCTTAATGTGGATTCCAAGTTGTTGGTGAAGGTCCTGGCCACTAGGATTGAGGATTATGTCCCGGGTGTAATACATGATGATCAGACGGGATTTGTGAAGGGGGGGGGGGGGGGGGGGGGGGAGGGGGGAGGGAGAGAGGAGAGAGAGAGAGGGAGAGGGAGAGAGAGAGAGAGAGAGAGGGAGAGGGAGAGGAGAGGAGAGGAGAGAGAGAGAGAGAGAGAGAGAGAGAGAGAGAGAGAGAGAGAGAGAGGTGGCGGCGGCTATGGATGCGGAGAAGGCCTTTGACCGGGTGGAGTGGGAGTATCTGTGGGAGGTGCTGGGAAGGTTTGGGTTCGGGGAGGGGCTCATAGGGTGGGTTAAATTTATTATACCAGGCCCCGGTGGTGAGTGTATCGATGAAGCGGTTGAGGTCAGAGTACTTTAGACTATATCGTGGAATGAGGCAGGGTACACTTGGGGGGCTTCTGTCCCCCCTGCTGTTTGCTTTGGTAATTCAGCCATTGGCCATGGCGCTGAGGGAATCTAGAAGCTGGAGGGGTTTGGTCCGTTAGTGGGGGGAGGCACAGCATCTCACTATATGCGGATGATTTGCTTTTATATATTACCAACCCGGTGGAGGGGATGGGGAGGTTATGCAGACCCTCAGGGAGTTTGGAGACTTCTCGGGGTATAAGCTTAATGGGAAGAGCGAGCTCTTTGTGGTGCATGCGCGGGGTCAGGAAAAGAGGTTGGAGGAGCTGCTGCTCAAGATGGTGGAGAGGAGTTTTCGGTATTTGGGTATTCAAGTGGCCAAGAGTTGGGGGGCCTTGCATAAGCTCAATCTGGCACGGCTGGTGGACCAGATGGAGGAGGACTTTAGGAGGTGGGACACGCTACCACTCTCCCTAGCGGGTAGGGTGCAGTCTGTCAAGATGATGGTCCTCCCTAGATTCTTGTTCGTGTTTCAGTGCCTACCCATCCTCATCCCCAAGGCCTTTTTCAAGCAAGTCGGCAAGAGTATCATGGGATTTATGTGGGCCAATAAGACCCCGAGGGTTAAGTTAAGTGACTATTCTTGGAGCGCAGTGGGGGGGGGGGCGGCGCTGCTGAATCTGTGTAGCTACTACTGGGCAGCAAATGTGTCGATGATTTGGAAGTGGATGATGGAGGGAGAGGGGGCGGCATGGAAAAGACTAGAGGCGGCGTTTTGTGTAGCTACTTATCTGGGGGCACTGGTGATGGCACCGCTACCGATTCTGCCGACGCGGTATACCATGAGCCTGGTGGTGACGGTGACGCTGAAGATTTGGGGGCAATGGAGGCGGCACAGGGGGGGGGGGGGGGGAGACGAGGGCCTCAGTCTGGTCCCCGATACGGAATAACCATAGATTTGCTCCGGGCAGGATAGATGGTGGGTTTCGAAGCTGGCACCGGGCGGGAATTAGAAGGCTGGGAGATCTATTAATTGACGGGACTTTTGCCACTTTAAAGGCGCTGGAGGAGAAATTTGGGTTAGCCCCGAGAAATGCACGTTCGGGCGTTTGTTCGGAAGCAGGTAGGAGAGTTCCTGTCGCTGCCTGCCCGAAGGATAAAGGACAGGGTGATTTCAGGTGTGTGAAGTGGAGAGGGTAAGGTCTCGGAGATATACTTGGAGCTGCAGGAGGCGGAGGAAGCTTCGGTGGAGGAGCTGAAGGGTAAATGGGAGGAGGATCTGGATGAGGAGGAGCTGGATGAGGGCCTGTGGGCTGACGCCATGGGCAGGGTCAATTCCTCCTCATCTTGCGCCAGGCTCAGCCTGATCCAGTTTAAAGTGGTATCCAGGGCGCATATGACAGGGGCGAGGATGAGTAAACTTTTTGGAGTGGAGGACAGGTGTGTGAGGTGTTCGGGGAGCCCAGCAAACCATGCCCATATGTTCTGGGCGTGCCCGACGCTTGCGGAGTTTTGGAAGGGCTTCGCAAAGGTTATGTCCAAGGTCTTGGCTACTCGGGCAAACCGAGTTGGGGGATAGCAATATTTGGGGTATCGGAGGATCCGGGAGTGCAGGAGTCGATAGAGGCCGGAGTTCTGGCCTTGGCCTCCTTGGTAGCCCGGAGAAGGCTCTTGTTAATGTGGAGGGACTCGAAGCCCCCAAGTGTAGAGGCTTGGGTCAATGACATGGCGGGGTTTCTTAGGTTGGAGAAGATAAAGTTTGCCTTGTGAGGGTCTCTGCAGGGGTTCTCCGGGCGGTGGCAACCGTTCCTTGACTTTCTCGCGGAACGTTAGGTGGAGGTCAACAGCAGCAGCAACCCAGTAGAGGGGGAGGGGCTGATTTATTTTCCTTTTTGAAAGGGGCGCTGGCCCTATTTTGTTTTGAGTTGGGTGTTAATTGGTTAAACTGTTTATCGTTTAGAGAGTTAAGTTGTTCTGTTCGTTGGCATGTTGCCCCTTTTTCTTTGTATTATTTTCCTTTTTGGAGTGTTTTGTAAAACTTATTGAAAAACTTTGAATAAATACATTTTTTTTTTAAAAATTCCCGTACCAGCCTCCCCGAACAGGCGCCGGAACGTGGCAACTAGGGGCTTTTCACAGTAACTTCAGTTGAAGCCTACTTGTGACAATAAGCGATTTTCATTTCATTTAATTTTCGATTTAATTTATTGTCACAGGCACCGGAGTATAGTGAAAAGTATTTTTCTGCAGCCAAGGGAATGTACACAGTACATATATAGTGGACAAAAAAGAATAACCGGCAGAGCACATTACAAATTGTACATTGACAAACAGTGATTGGCTACACTGTGGAACAAGGGGCTAAACAAACCAAATACATGCGCAAGAGCAGCATAGGGTGTCGTGAATAGTGTTCTTACAGGCAACAGATCAGTCCTAGGGAGAGTCGTTGAGGAGTGTGGGAAAGAAGCTGTTCCTATATCTGGATGTACGGGTCTTCAGACTTCTGCCTGATGGAAGGGTCTGGAAGAAGGCAATGCCTGGGTGGGAGGGGTCTCTGATAAGGCTGTCTGCCTTCCTGAGGCAGCGGGAGGTGCAGACAGAATCAATGTGCGGGTGGCAAGCTTGTGTGATGCGTTGGGCTGAGTTCACCACACTCTGCAGTTTCTTGCGATCTTGGGCCAAGCAGCTACCATACCAAGCTGTAATGCAGCTCGATAGGACGTTCTCTATGGCACATCTGTAGAATGATGAGCGGTCACTCCCCACAATTTGTGGTCTTTGATAATGGTCCCTGTCAAAGCAGTCACTCACCATGCTCTGGGGCCCCTGGCCAGTAGTTGATCCAATTCTCCAGCACTGAAGGCCACTTGCTCTGTACCGAGCCTGCACTTTGTCCACAGTTGTTTCTGGAACCTCCAGCACCAAACCCAGCTCTTCCGAGAACAGGAGTTCGATCACTGCAAAAGTCAGGAACTGAGAGTCAGTGGTTTAGTGGGAGGAACCAGGCATCAGGATAGTTTAGGGGACGGGGAACTCAGATTACTCTGATACTTGTGTCACTCACCACCAGTGTCGCTGTCTGAAATATTGAGCTCCATCCCACAGTTTCCAGCGATGGCCATTTCAAGCAGACAGGTGAGCAGACCCCCATCACTGACATCATGACCAGCAGACAGGGAACGTTCTACCCCGGTAGGAAAACAGAATGATTGAAAAACAATGATCTGGAAACGGTGGCAAAATCCCGCTGGTATTCCAAATTTGAGGACTTACCCTTGAGGAGTTGCTGAGTGACAGTGAAGCAGGAAGCCAGCTGTTGTGGACTGTCCATATCTGGGCACTCATTACCAATCTGTGAGTAACACTGAGCCAAGGCACCACCTCCCATCCGATGCTGACCCGGAGTAACTGGTACATATAGGAGCACACCTGAAACAAAGATACAGATCAACACCAATCTAGGGGAACACTCTGGAAGTCCCATTCTTGTCCATCATCACCCTATTGGGGTTCAAGCATCGTTATCGCATGCAGGGTGCTCAACCCCAGACCTGAGTGATCTATACCCAGACGCCATTCAAGACATCTACCCATATGGCATATAGCCCATGCCCTGATACCTTGCCTGTGCCCCCCTGTACAACAGCCCATGACTCATGTAGACCAGTGCACCAGCCCAGGACCTGAGACCTGACCCTCTGTACTCATGCCCCTGGCACTATGGCCCCATCTCTACAATTCCCTACTCCAGGCCCAGCCTCTTGTATTCTTAATCCGCAGCTCTACCCCCTTTCCCACTATCTTGGTGCCTGAACAGTCCCACATTCTGCACCTCCTGCCGCAGGTACCACAATCCGTCCACTGTATTCTCGTCCTGCGACTCTGCCTTCTGTTGGCTTGTCTTGGTTTCTCCCCAACCCCACTTCCTGAACCGTGTACTCCCACTCTGGACCCAGTGACCCTGCTGTGCACCGTTATACACCAGAAGCTGTACCTTGTCCATGGGGATTTTTCAGGTCAGGGGTCACAGTACAGGTGATGTCAGGACATACGGCGTAAACTGAGATCACAAGTGAGCCTGAAAATCATGAGAGAAAAGAGCATTAGTCGGAGAAACTGAATAAGGAGGTTAAATACCTTCATGGACAATGCTGAAGCTGAAGGGATAAAAGTATAGAGTCAAATGAATAGATGAAATAAGAGGGACAAAGAGTAGCAAGGAAATCCAGATGTGTAAAAAGCTGGAACAGGCACGAGGGGCCAATTGAAATTGGTCATGTCTTGTTTTCGTCCCCTTACCTGGGGCCTTCACCGTCTCCTGTCCCACACGAGCAGCCATACTTAGAGAATCCTTCCCACCATCTACTGCAATTCCAAGTTCAGACAATGTGAGGCACATAGCCTGGCAGGCGTCATATAGAGCTGCCCCCTCACCTGGCAACTTAGCCGGCCACATCCAGTTAGCGCTACACTTGACATCCTGACACAGAGAAAACAAATACCATCGGTAAATAAACACTGTGCATCAGGGAATGACCAACTGGGAGAACGTGTGGACAATTAAGAATTTGTGTTTACAGAGAGTAGACCCTCGGATTGTTCACAGCAAGAGGGGTCGAGGTCCCTGTCACGGGTGGCTGCGGGTTCAGGGACATTTATGGCAAGGTAGGGGTTTGCATAATACGGGAGGGTCCACAAAGGTTTGTGTATGGCAGAAGGATCTGCTGGAGCGGGAGCTTGCGTACCATAAGACAATAAGCTACAGGTTAGAATTGGCCATTCAGCCCATTGCGTCTGCTCTTTCATTCAATGAGACCATAATCGATCTGATGATAATCCTCAACAGCACTTTCCCACCTTATCCCCATAACCCTTGATTCCCTTACTGATAAAAAATCTGTCTATCTCAGTCTTGAACATACTTAACGACCCAGCCTCGGTAAAAAATTCCACAGATTTGCTACCCTCGGAGAGAAGAAATTCCTCTTCATCTCTGTAGGTAACCCCACTGGTCCTAGACTCTCCCACAACGGAAAACATCTTCTCAGCATTTACGCTGTCAAGCCCCCTTAGAATCCGATACATCTCAATACGGTCACCTCTCATTCTTCTAAACTCCAGTGAATACAGATCCAACCTACGCAACCTCTCCACATAAGAAAATCACCAAATACCAGGGATGAACCAAAGCGATCCTTCTCTGGACTGCCACCAATGTCAGTGTATCTTTCCTTGGATAAGGGGACCAAAACTGTTTACAGTATTCCAGGTGTGGTCTAACTCGTGCCTCGTCTGACTGCCTGGGTCGCATCCACTTTCTCTTTAAAGGCAGATGCAAAGTACTCGATTAATATCTCCGCTATTTCTCTTGTCTCCATGTGAAAATCCCCTTTTTTTAAAATCGCTAATCAGCTTCACTCTTTCTTTTGCCACCCTTTTATTATTTACCTGATAGAAGCCTTGGATTTACCTTTATTTTAGTTGCCAGTCAAGGGCATTCAGTCTCTGATCTTTGGGTAAGCGTTCTCCAGAACGCATGATAACGCAGAATCGCCGAGCAGAAACGGATAGCTAAGTTCCGCACACATGAGTACGGCCTCAACCGGGACCTTGGATTCATGTTGCATTACATTCACACACCTCCCTCCCACCCCCCCAACCATCTGGCCTGAACTTATGAAATCCTACCAACTGTCCTGGCTGGAGACAATTCACACCTCTTTACAACCCTGGTAATTATAGACCTGTGAGCCTTACTTCGGTTGTGGGTAAAATGTTGGAAAAGGTTATAAGAGATAGGGTTTATAATCATCTTGAAAAGAACAAGTTGATTAGCGATACTCAACATGGTTTTGTGAAGGGTAGGTCATGTCTCACAAACCTTATTGAGTTTTTTGAGAAGGTGACCAAACAGGTGGATCAGGGTAAAGCTGTTGATGTGGTGTATATGGATTTCAGTAAGGCATTTGATAAGGTTCCCCACGGTAGGCTATTGCAGAAAATAAGGAAGTATGGAATTGAAGGTGATTTAGCGGTTTGGATCAGTAATTGGCTAGCTGAAAGAAGACAGAGGTGGTGGTTGATGGCAAATGTTCATCCTGGAGTTCAGTTACTAGTGGTGTACCGCAAGGATCTGTTTTGGGGCCACTGCTGTTTGTCATTTTTATAAATGACCTGGAAGAGGGTGTAGAAGGATGGGTTAGTAAATTTGCAGATGACACGAAGGTCGGTGGAGTTGTGGATAGTGCTGAAGGATGTTATAGGATACAGAGGGACATAGATAAGCTGCAGAGCTGGGCTGAGAGGTGGCAGATGGAGTTTAATGTGGAAAAGTGTGAGGTGGTTCACTTTGGAAGGAGTAACAGGAAGGCAGAGTACTGGGCTAATGGCAAGATTCTTGGTAGTGTAGATGAACAGAGAGATCTCGGCATCCAGGTACATAAATCCCTGAAAGTTGCCACCCAGGTTAATAGGGCTGTTAAGAAGGCATATGGTGTGCTAGCCTTTATAAGCAGGGGGATTGAGTTTCGGAACCACAAGGTCATGCTGCAGCTGTACATAACTCTGGTGCGGCCACACCTGGAGTACTGCGTGCAGTTCTGGTCACCACATTATAGGAAGGATGTGGAAGCTTTGGAAAGGGTTCAGAGGAGATTTACTAGGATGTTGCCTGGTATGGAGGGAAGGTCTTACGAGGAAAGGCTCAGGGAATTGAGGTTGTTTTCGTTAGAGAGGAGAAGGCTGAGAGGTGACTTAATAGAGACATATAAGATAGTCAGAGGGTTAGATAGGGTGGACAGTGAGAGTCTTTTTCCTTGGATGGTGATGACCAACACAAGGGGACATAGCTTTAAATTGAGGGGTGTTAGATATAGGACAGATGTCAGAGGCAGTTTCTTTACTCAGAGAGTAGTAGGGGTGTGGAACGCCCTGCCTGCAATAGTAGTAGACTCGCCAACTTTAAGGGCATTTAAGTGGTCACTGGATAGACATATGGATGAAAATGGAATAGTGTTGGTCAGATAGGCTTCAGATGGTTTCACAGGTCGGCGCAACATCGAGGGCCGAAGGGCCCGTACTGCGCTGTAGTGTTCTATGTTCTATCTGTGATTAACCCTCTCACCAGTCGCTCTCTCTGGACCTGTAAAGACTTAATTACCTGCAAAGAATTGCATTCAAAGCATCGTCTTGCATCACTGACTTTGTCTATATGTGTGTTTTGTTACCTACCTCATCATTCACCGGAGGAAGAAGCTACGCTCCAAAAGCTAGTGATTCAAAACAAACCTGTTGGACTTTAAGGCAGTGTGGCTTTGTGGTCATGCCTAACAGAATTGATTGAAGATTTTGAACATGTGACCAGGTGTGTAGATGAGGGTAGTGCAGTTGATGTAGTTTACATGGATATCAGCAAAGCCTTTGACAAGGTCCCACATGGGAGACTTAGGAACAAGGCAAAAAGCACACAATAATAATAATAATTTTTTATTGTCATAAGTAGGCTTACATTAACACTCCAATTAAGTTACTGTGAAAAGCCCCTAGTTGCCACATTCCGACACCTATTAGGGTACACAAGATACACATGGGATAAAGGGTAACTTGATGCGGTGGATTCAAAATTGGCTTAGCTGTAGGAGACAGAGGGCTATGACAGACGGCTGCTTTAGTGACTGGAATCCAATGTCCAGTGGTGTACCACTGTGACCTGTGCTGGGTCCCCTGTTGTTTGTCATTTATATAACAACATAGATGACTATGTCGGGGGTAGGATCAGTAAGTTTGTAGATGTCACAAAGATTGGCCGGGTGGTTAACAGTGAGGTTGAGTGTCTTGGGTTACAGGAAGATATAGATGGGATTGTCAAATGGGCAGAAAAGTGGCAAAATGGAAGTTTGTGACTAGTGATGTTCCATAGGGATCTGTGCTGGGGCCTATGTTGTTTGTAGTATACAAAACGATTTGGAGGAAAATATAGCTGGTCTGATTCGTACGCCCGCGGATGACACCAGGCTAAGTGGAGTGGCAGATAGTGTTGAGGATTGTCACAGGATACAGCAGGACATAAGATAGGTTGGAGACTTGGGCAGAGAAATGACAAATAGAGTTTAATTTAGACAAGTGTGAGGTAATGCATTTTGGTATTACAGTAGTCCCCCGTTATACCGCGCTCCGCCATACGTTCGCGATATACCGCGGGGGGGCTTATGGACCCCAACTGTCAGTTGTGTCAATTTCAGCGGCCGGCTCACTTTGATCCGGAGAGGGAAGCTGCTCTCTCACTGAAACAATCAGCCGGCCGCTGAAATTGACACTGCCGGCTGCTCTCTCCCTCCAATCCAACTTTTAAGTTTTAATGTTTCTGATTGGAGGGAGAGAGCAGCCGGCAGTGTCAATTTCAGCGGCCGGCTGATTGTTTCAGTGAGAGAGCAGCTTCCCTCTCCGGATCAAAGTGAGCCGGCCGCTGAAATTGACACTGCCGGCTGATTGGAGGGAGAGAGCAGAGAACACAGGAGGAGGTCATACGGGCCTCTGCAAGACCAGCATGGTCTCACATCGCCCCTCCCCTCTGTAGCTGGGGTTCAGGCTGTGGCTGCTGGGGTACTGTGGCTGCTGAGGTACAGGCTGTGGCTGCTGGGGTACAGGCTGTGGCTGCTGGGGTACTGATTGGAGGGAGAGAGCAGCCGGCAGTGTCAACTTCAGCGGCCGGCTGATTGTTTCAGTGAGAGAGCAGCTTCCCTCTCCGGATCAAAGTGAGCCGGCCGCTGAAATTGACACTGTTTTAATTAGATCCACAATGGGGGTTTTAAATTTATTTAAAAAGCTATGCTAGCGCTTCCCATTGTGAGTCTACGGGGGTCTGACCTCTCCCCCCGCCCCCCGTCGACTCACAAGGGGAAGCGCTAGCATAGATTTTTAAATAGATTTAAAACCCCCATCGTGAATATCCGCGGCTCGGATGCAACGCGGGTGGCTGTCTTGGACCCCAACACCCGCGTTATAAAGGGGGACTACTGTACTAACGTAGAGGGGAAATATACCATAAATGGCAAAACTCTTAGGATATAGAAAGTCAGAGAGATCTGGGCATGCAGGTCCACAGATCTTTGAAAGTGGCAACATAAGTGGACAAGGTAGTCAAGAAAGCATACGGAATGCTTGCCTTCAATGGACGGGGCACCGAGTATAAAAACTGGCAAGTCATACTGCAGTTGTATAGAACCTTGGTAAGGCCACACTTGGAATATTGCGCACAATTCTGGTTGCCACGCTACCAGAAGAATGTGGAGGCTTTGGAGAGGGTGCAGAGGAGGCTTACCAGTATGTTGCCTGGTCTGGAGGGTGTTAGCTATGCAGAGAGGCTGAATATACTCGGACTGTTTTCATTAGAACAACGAAGATTGAGGTCTGACAGGTCTACAAGATTATGAGGGGCATGTATAGAGTGGATAGGCAGGCACTCTTTCCCATTGGAAGGGGTCACTCACTAGGGGGCACAGGTTTAAGGCCCGTGGGGCAACGTTTAGAGGAGATGTGCGAGGTTTTGTTTTACACAGAGGGTGGTGAGTGCCTGAAACGCATTACCACGGGAGGTTAATGTGGAAGCCGATACATTAACGGCATTCAAAAGGTATCTTGACAAACACATGGATAGGATGAGTATAGAGGGATACAAGGAAGTGCTGAGGGTTCTGGTGGTAGCATGACCAGTACAGTCTTGGAGGGCCGAAGGGCCTGTTCCTGTGCTGTATTGTTCTTTGTTCTAACTCTGAAAAGTGTGAGGTGATACACCTTGAAAGGATTATGTGACAAGGAAGTATTTATGAATGGCATGAAACGACTTCCGGTTGCGGCTATGCGGAGGTAAGTCGCACGTTCGGCAGTTCCCGCTAGGAACGGACTTTTGGGCTCTTTTTAGGGCAGCCAACGGTACTTTTTCGATGTTTCCCGGTGTGGGAAGGAGACAGCAACATCCCCCCAACAGTGTATGGCTTGGACCAGGAGTGGGGCGAGTAACAAAGTGGTAGCAAAGCCAAAGAAGGTGCGAGGGAAGAAGAAAAAGATGGCGGCGGGCGGAGACCAGGCGGCGTGGATGCAGTGGGCGCAAGAGCAGCAGGAGGTTCTCCAGCGCTGCTTTAGGGAGCTCAAAGCGGACCTGCTGGAGCCGATGAAGGCTTCAATTGACAAGCTGCTGGAGACCCAGACGGCCCAGGGGTGGCGATCCCAGGGGTCCGGTAAAAGGTCTCCGAAAACGAGGACGAGATCCTGGGCCTAGCGGTGAAGGTGGAGACGCATAATACGCTCCATAAAAAATGGCAGGAGAGGTTCGAGGAGATGGAGAACCGGTCGAGGCGGAAGAATCTGCGGATCCTGGGCCTCCCGGAAGGGCTGGAGAGGTCGGACGTGGGGGCCTACGTGGTCACCATGTTGAATTTGCTGTTGGGAGCAGGGTCCTTTCAGGGGCCCCTGGAGCTGGAGGGGGCCCACAGAGTATTGGCGAAGAGGCCCAAGCCTAACGAGCCGCCGCAGGCGGTGCTGGTGCGGTTCCACCGGTTTGCTGACCGGGAGTGCGTGCTCATGGGCCAAGAAGGAGCGGAGCAGCAGGTGGGAGAACGCGGAGGTTCGGATTTACCAGGATTGGAGCGCGGAGGTGGCGAAGAAGAGGGCCGGCTACAACCGGGCGAAGGCGGTGCTGCACAGGAGGTGGGTGAAGTTTGGCATGCTGCAGCCGGTGCGTCTCTGGGTCACCTACAAGGACCGACACTACTACTTTGAGTCCCCGGAGGAGGCGTGAGCTTTTGTTCAGGCCGAAGAATTGGACTCAAACTGAGGGTCGGGTATCGGGGGTCGCGTGAAGGGATGGTCAGGGATTGTTGTGTTGCATTTTGAGGGGGGGTTCTTTGTTTATTCTTGGTTCTTTGCTGTTTTGAGGGTGGGTTGGACACTGATTTTGGCTGGGTCTGTCGGGTAAGCTCGTGGAGGGGGGCAGGCAAGAGGTGTGCGGGGTTGATGGTGGGTAGGGGGGATGGGGCCCTGAGTTGGGGGTCAGGGGACCGGGCCTGTAAAGAGAGCTGCGCCAGAGGACGTGGGGCTGGGAGGGTGGAAAGCGCTGGCTTTTTCCCGCGCTGAGGGCTGAAGGGGGCGGGGTCGGAGCTGGGAAACACGGATTTTTTCCCGCGCTGGGAGTGGAAGGGGGAGGAGGAGAGCCTGCTGGTGGGTAATGAGGGGGGGGGGGGGGGGGGGGGGTGCGCCACGCTGGGAGGGGTCGAAGGAGTGGCAGGAGTGGCCGGGGTCAGCAGGAGTCGGCTGACTTACGGGAGTGCAATGGGAGGAGCAATGCAGCTAGGAGGGGTCCTGGCCGGGTTGCTGCTGAAATGGCCAAGAGGGAGCTGGAGCGGATCGGGATTCTGCCGCCGTGGGGAACGGGCCGTGCGGGAGGCACGGGCACGTGGCTGGCCTAGGAGGGGTTATGGCTAGTCGGCGGGGGAGGGGGGCGGGTAGCCCCCTGATCCGGCTGATAACCTGGAATGTAAGGGGACTGAATGGGCCGGTCAAACGGGCCCGTGTGTTCGCGCATCTGAAGGGGCTGAAGGCGGATGTGGTCATGCTTCAGGAGACGCACCTGAAGGTGGCGGATCAGGTAAGACTGAGGAAAGGGTGGGTAGGCCAGGTGTTTCATTCAGGGCCGGATACAAAAAAATCGGGGGGGGGATCTTGGTGGGAAAGAGGGTGTCGTTTGAGGCGTCGAGCATTGTGGCAGACAATGGCAGCAGGTATGTGATGGGAAGTGGCAAGATGCAGGGGGAGCGGGTGGTGCTGGTCAATGTATACGCCCCGAACTGGGACGATGTGGGTTTCATGCGGCACATGCTAAGCCGGATCCCAGACTTGGAGACAGGGGGCCTGATAATAGGGGGGGATTTTAACACGATGCTGGATCCGGCACTGGATCGCTCTAGGTCTAGGACGGGTAGGAGGCCGGTGTTGAGGGGGTTTATGGACCAGATGGGAAGGGTGGACCCATGGAGGTTTGCGAGGCCGGGGGCCAGGGAATTTTCATTCTTCTCCCACGTTCATAAGGCCTATTCCGGATTGATTTCTTTGTAATGAGTAGGGCGCTGATTGCGAGAGTGGAAGATACCGAGTACTCGGTGATAGCCATTTCCGATCATGCTCCGCATTGGGTAGACCTCGAGCTGGGGGAGGAGAGGGACCAGCGCCCGTTTTGGCACTTAGAGGTGGGGTTGCTGGCGGACGAGGTGGTGAGCGGGCGGGTCCGAGGATGTATAGAGAGGTACCTGGAGGCCAACGACAATGGGGAAGGCAGAGTGGGGGCGGTCTGGGAGGCGCTGAAGGCGGTGGTTAGGGGAGAGCTGATCTCCATTAGGGCCAATAGGAAGAGGAGAGAGCAGAGAGAGACGGAGAGGTTGGTGTGGGAGATGGTGAGGGTGGATAGGAGTTACGCAGAGGTTCCGGAGGAGGGACTGCTCAGGGAGCGGCGCAGCCCCCAGGCCAAATTTGACCTGTTGACCATCAGAAAGGCGGAGGCGCAGTGGAGGAAGGCACAGGGGGCGGTATATAAATATGGGAAAAGGCGAACCGGATGCTGGCGGACCGGCTTCAGAAGCGAGACGCAGCCAGGGAGATCGGGGGAGTTAAGGATAGGGGAGGGAATGTGGTGCAAAGTGGGGTAGGCATCAATGGGGTCTTCAGAGACTTTTACGAGGAACTGTATCGGTCCGAGCCCCCACTGGAGGAGGGATGGGTGGGTCGCTTCCTGGACCAGCTGAGATTCCCGAGGGTGGAGGAGGGGCAGGTGGCGGGATTGGGGGCGCCGGTTGGGTTGGAGGAGTTGGTCAAAGGGATAGGGAGCATGCAGGCGGGGAAGGCACCGGAGCCGGATGGGTTCCCGGTCCAATTCTATAAGAAGTATGCGGACCTGCTGGGCCCTATGTTGGTTAGGACCTTTAACGAGGCAAGGGAAGGAGGGGCTTTGCCCCGACGATGTCTCGGGCGCTGATCTCCTTGATCCTGAAGCGGGACAAGGGTCCCCTGCAGTGTGGGTCTTACAGGCCGATCTCACTCTTAAATGTAGACGCCAAGTTGTTGGCGAAGATTTTAGCCACGAGGATAGAGGACTGTGTGCCGCAGGTCATCCACGAGGATCAGACGGGGTTCGTGAAAGGGAGACAGTTGAATACTAATGTACGGAGGCTCTTGAATGTCATAATGATGCCGGCGGTAGAAGGGGAGATAGAGATAGAGACAGGGAAATACAGCACAGAACAGGCCCTTCGGCCCACGATGTTGCGCCGAACTTTTGTCCTAGGTTAATCATAGAATTTTGGACAATTTTTCATGGCCAATCCACCCAACCTGCACATCTTTGGACTGTGGGAGGAAACCGGAGTACCCGGAGGAAACCCACGCAGTCACGGGGAGGATGTGCAGACTCCACACAGACAGTGACTCAAGTCGAAATCGAACTTGGGACCCTGGAGCTGTGAAGCAATTGTGCTATCCACAATGCTACCGTGCTGCCCTTAAGAAGTTAACCTACACTCCATTATTCTACCCTAATCCATGTACCTATCCAATAGCCGCTTGAAGGTCCCTAACGTTTCCGATTCAACTACTTCCACAGGCAGTGCATTCCATGCCCCCACTACTCTCTGGGTAAAGAACCTACCTCTGACATCCCTTCTATATCTTCCACCATTTATCTTAAATTTATGTCCCCTTGTAATGGTGTGTTCCACCCGGGAAAAAAGTATCTGACTGTCTACTCTATCTATTCCCCTAATCATCTTATAAACCTCTATCATGTCGCCCCTCATCCTTCTCCGTTCCAATGAGAAAAGGCCTAGCACCCTCAACGTTTCCTCGTAAGACCTACTCTCCATTCCAGGCAACATCGCGGTAAATCTCCTTTGCACCTTTTCCAAAGCTTCCACATCCTTCCTAAAATGAGGCGACCAGAACTGCACACAGTACTCCAAATGTGGCCTGACCAAGGTTTTGTACAGCTGCATCATCACCTCACGGCTCTTAAATTCAATCCCTCTGCTAATGAACGCTAGCACACCATAGGCCTTCTTCACAGCTCTATCCACTTGAGTGGCAACTTTCAAAGATCTATGAACATAGACCCCAATATCTCTCTGCTCCGCCACATTGCCAAGAACCCTACCGTTAACCCTGTATTCCACATTCATATTTGTCCTTCCAAAATGGACAACCGCACACTTGTCAGGGTTAAACTCCATCTGCCACTTCTCAGCCCAGCTCTGCATTCTATCTATGTCTCTTTGAAGCCGACAACAGCCCTCCTCACTATCCACAACTCCACCAATCTTCGTATCATCTGCAAATTTACTGACCCACCCTTCAACTCCCTCATCCAAGTCGTTAATGAAAATCACAAACAGCAGAGGACCCAGAACTGATCCCTGCGGTACGCCACTGATAACTGGGCTCCAGGCTGAATATTTGCCATCCACCACCACTCTCTGTCTTCTATCGGTTAGCCAGTTTGTTATCCAACTGGCCAAATTTCCCACTATCCCATGCCTCCTTACTTTCTGCACAAGCCTACAATGGGGAACCTTATCAAATGCCTTACTAAAATCCATGTACACTACAGCCACTGCTTTACCTTCATCCACATGCTTGGTCACCTCCTCAAAGAAGTCAATAAGACTTGTAAGGCAAGACCTACCCCTCACAAATCCGTGCTGACTATCCCTAATCAAGCAGTGCCTTCCAGATGCTCAGAAATCCTATCCCTCAGTACCCTTTCTATTACTTTGCCTACCACCGAAGTAAGACTAACTGGCCTGTAATTCCCAGGGTTATCCCTATTCTCTTTTTTGAACAGGGGCACGACATTCGCCACTCTCCAATCCTCTGGTACCACCCCTGTTGACAGCGAGGACGAAAAGATCATTGCCAACAGCTCTGCAATTTCATTTCTTGCTTCCCATAGAATCCTTGGATATATCCCGTCAGGCCCGGGGGACTTGTCTATCCTCAAGTTTTTCAAAACGCGCAACACATCTTCCTTCCTGACAAGTATCTCCTCGAGCTTATCAGTCTGTTTCACACTGTCCTCTCCAACAATATGGCCCCTCTCGTTTGTAAATACTGACGAGAAATACTTGTTCAAGACCTCTCTTATCTCTTCAGACTCAATACACAATCTCCCGCTACTGTCCTTGATCGGACCTACCCTCGCTCTAGTCATTCTCATATTTCTCACATATGTGTAAAAGGCCTTGGGGTTTTCCTTGATCCTACCTGCCAAATATTTTTCATGCCCTCTCTTAGCTCTCCTAATCCCTTTCTTCAGTTCCCTCCTGGATATCTTGTATCACACCTTGTTTCTTCAGCCTTACATAAGTCTCCTTCTTCCTCTTAACAAGACATTCAAACTCTCTTGTCAACCATAGTTCCCTCACTCGACCATCTCTTCCCTGCCTGACAGGGACATATATCAAAGACACGCAGTACCTGTTCCTTGAACAAGTTCCACATTTCACTTGTGCCCTTCCCTGACAGCCTATGTTCCCAACTTATGCACTTCAATTCTTGTCTGACAGCATTGTATTTACCCTACCCCCAATTATAAACCTTGCCCTGTTACACGCACCTATCCCCCTCCATAACTAAAGTGAAAGTCACAGAATTGTGGTCACTACCTCCAAAATGCTCCCCCACTAACAAATCTATCACCTGCCCTGGTTCATTACCAAGTACTAAATCCAATATGGCCTCCCCTCTGGTCGGACAATCTACATTGTGTGTTAGAAAAGCTTCCTGGACACACTGCACAAACACTACCCCATCCAAACTATTTGATCTAAACAGTTTTCACTCAATGTTTGGGAAGTTGAAGTCACCCATGACTACTACCCTGTGACTTCTGAACCTTTCCAAAATCTGTTTCCCAATCTGTTCCTCCACATCTCTGCTGCTATTGGTGTCCTATAGAAAACTCCCAACAAGGTGACTGCTCCTTTCCTATTTCTGACTTCAACCCATATTGCCTCAGTAGGGAGATCCCCCTCGAACTGCCTTTCTGCAGCTGTTATACTATCTCTAATTAACAATGCCGCCCCCCCCCCCCCCACCCACCTCTTTTACCATCCTCCCTAATCTTGTTGAAACATCTATAACCAGGGACCTCCAACAACCATTTCTGCCCCTCTTCTATCCAAGTTTTCGTGATGGCCACCACATCGTAGTCCCAAGTACCGATCCATGCCTTAAGTTCACCCACCTTATTCCTGATGCTTCTTGCATTAAAGTATACACACTTCAACCCATCTCCTTGCCTGCAAGTACTCTCCTTTGTCAGTGTTACCTTCCCCACTGCATCACTACGTGCTTTGGCGTCCTGAATATCGGCTTCCTTAGTTGCTGGACTACAGATCCGGTTCCCATTCCCCTGCCAAATTAGTTTAAACCCTCCCGAAGAGTACTAGAAAACCTCCCCCCCAGGATATTGGTGTCCCTCTGGTTCAGATGCAACCCGTACAGATGCTTGTACAGGTCCCACCTTCCCCAGAATGCGCTCCAATTATCCAAATACCTGAAGCCCTCCCTCCTACACCATTCCTGCAGCCACGTGTTCAACTGCACTCTCTCCCTATTCCTAGCCTCGCTATCACGTGACACCGGCAACAAACCAGAGATGACAACTCTGTCTGTCCTGGCCTTTAACTTCCAGCCTAACTCCCTAAACTTGTTTATTACCTCCACACCCTTTTTCCTACCTATGTCGTTGGTACCAATGTGCACCACGACTTCTGGCTGCTCACCCTTCCCCTTCAGGATCCTGAAGACACGATCCGAGACATCCCTGGCCCTGGCACCCGGGAGGCAACATACCTTTCGGGAGTCTCGCTCGCGACCACAGAATCTCCTATCTATTCCCCTAACCATTAAATCTCCTATTACTATTGCTTTTCTATGCTCCCCCCTTCCCTTCTGAGCCCCAAAGCCAGACTCGGTGCCAGAGACCTGGCCACTGGGGCCTTCCCCCGGTAGGTCATCCCCCCCAACAGCATCCAAAACGGTATACTTGTTTTGAAGGGGAACGCCACGAGGGATCCCTGCACTGTCTGCCTATTAGTTTTTTTTCCCCTGACTGTAATCCAGCTACTCTTGTCCTGTACCTTGGGTGTGGCTACCTCCCTGTAACTCTTCTCGGTAACCCCCTCTGCCTCCCGGATGATCCGAAGTTCATCCAGCTCCAGCTCCAGTTCCCTAACACGGTCTCTGAGGAGCTGGAGTTGGGTGCACTTCCCGCAGGTATAGTCAGCGGGGACACTGGTGGTATCCCTCACCACCCACATCCTTCAGGAGGAGCATGCAACTGCCCTAGCCTCCATCCCTTCTTACCTTACAGAATATAGCTGCCCTGTGGACCAACTGGAACTCCGCCCTCCGACTCTGCTCCCAGTCAGCTGTACTCTCTGTAAACTCCCGGCTCCCTTCACGCTCTTTGATGAAATGTAGGAAATGAAATGAAAAGGAGCATCTTACTGCCTCCTCACCTAACTCCCTCAGTCACCAAACTCTCACTGTAGCACTCAACTGCCACAAGCTCAGCACTCCAGTGCAAACAAAGTCTGCACTGTAACTAGCTCCTATTTATGCTGTGACCCTAGCCTCTGAAAACTGGCCTAATGCAATTAACTAATTAACAAGCTCCAGCTGCAAGTAAGTACAAGTAGAACCTTGTTTAAAGCTGATTCAAAATTCACCTTCTTATAGACCAAACAGCACCTTTTAAGTTAATTAACTAAATAAAAGAAATACTAGACTTTAAATAAAAATGAACCCTTATACTCCCTCAGTCACCAAACTCTCACTGTAGCACTCAACTGCCACAAGCTCAGCACTCCAGTGCAAACAGGAGGCGGAGATAGTGGCGGCGATGGATGCGGAGGCCTTCGATAGGGTAGAGTGGGAGTACTTGTGAGAGGTGTTGAAAAGGTTCGGGTTTGGGGAGGGGTTCGTCAGGTGGGTTGAGTTATTATATGAGGCCCTGGTGGCGAGTGTGGCCACGAACAGAAGGAGGTCGGAGTATTTTCGGCTAAACGGAGGGACGAGGCAGGGGTGTCCTGTCCCCCCTGCTCTTTGGCTGGCAATTGAACCCCTGGCCATGGCATTGAGGGAGTCGAGGAACTGGAGGGGGCTGGTGCGAGGTGAGGAAGAACACCGAGTGTCGCTCTATGCGGATGACATGTTGTTGCATGTGGCGGACCCGGTGGGGGGGATGCCAGAGGTAATGGGGATCCTCAAGGAGTTTGGGGATTTCTCAGGGTACAAGCTCAACATGGGGAAGAGCGAGTTGTTCGTTGTTCACCCAGGGGACCAGGAGGGGGGGATTGGTAAGCTCACACTAAAAAGGGTGGAGAGGAGCTTTAGGTACTTGGGGATCCAGGTGGCCAGGAGCTGGGGGGACTTGCATAGACTCAACTTCATGAGGCTGGTGGAGCAAATGGAGGAGGAGTTTAAGAGGTGGCACGTGCTGCCGCTGTCCTTGGCGGGTAGGGTGCAGTCAGTCAAGATGACGGTGCTCCCAAGGTTTTTGTTCCTGTACCAGTGCCTCCCCATCCTTATCCCGAAGGCCTTCTTTAGGCAGGTTAATAGGAGCATTACAGGGTTTGTCTGGGCGCATGGGACTCCGAGGGTGAGAAAGGTGTTCCTAGAGCAGGGCAGGGATAGGGGAGGCTGGCGCTGCCCAACCTCTGTGGGTATTACTGGGCCGCCAACGTGGCGATGGTGCGTAAGTGGGTAATGGACGGGGCAGGGGCAGCATGGAAGAGGATGGAGATGGCATCCTGTGTGGGCACGAGCCTGGAAGCACTGGTAACGGCGCCGCTGCCGCTCCCTCCAACGAGGTATACCACAAGCCCAGTGGTGGGTGCTACCCTCAAGATTTGGGGGCAATGGAGACGACACAGGGGGGAGGTGGGGGCCTCGGTGTGGTCCCCGATACAGGGGAATCACCGGTTTGTCCCGGGGAGAATAGACGGAGGGTTTCTGAGTTGGCACAGGGCAGGTATTAGAAGGATGGGGGACCTGTTTGTGGACGGGACGTTCGCGAGCCTGGGTGAGCTGGAGAAGTTCGGGCTCCCCCCCGGGGAACACCTTCAGGTATATGCAGGTAAGGGTGTTTGTCAGGCGGCAAGTGGTGGAGTTCCCACTGTTGCCACCACGCACGGTCCAGGACAGGGTGCTCTCGGGGGTGTGGGTTGGAGAGGGGAGGATCTCGGCAACGTACCAGGTGATGCAGGAGGAGGAGGACTCAGTGGAGGATCTGAAGGGTAAGTGGGAGGAGGAGTTGGGTGAGGAGATCGAGGAGGGGTCGTGGGCGGATGCCCAAGGGAGGGTGAACCTTCCTCTCCTTGCGCGAGGCTCAGGCTCATACAATTTAAGGTGCTGCATAGGGCACACATGACCAGGACAAGGATGAGCCGGTTTTTTGGGAGTGAGGACAGGTGCGTTCGGTGCTCAGGGAGCCCAGAAAACCACACCCATATGTTCTGGGCATGCCCAGCGTTGGAGGACTTTTGGAAGGGCGTAGCGAAAACGGTGTCGAGGGTGGTAGGATCCAGGCTCAGGCCGGACTGGGGGCTCGCAGAGGAGCCGGGAGTGCAGGAGGCGAAAGAGGCCATTATTCTGGCCTTTGCGTCCCTGGTAGCCCGACAGAGGATTCTTCTTCAGTGGAAGGATGCAAGGCCCCCAAGCGTGAAGTCCTGGATCAACGATATGGCGGGGTTTATTAAATTGGAGAGGGTGAAATTTGCCTTAAGGGGATCGGTGCAGGGGTTCTTCAGGCGGTTGCAACCGTTCCTAGACTTCCTGGCAGAGCAGTAGAAAATGGCCAGCAGCAACCTTGTTATTGATATTTTGTGAAAATTCGAATAAAAATATTTTTTAAAAAATGAATGGCATGAAACTGGGAAGTTCCGAGAAACCTCCATTCAGAAAAACACCCTTCTACTGCTACCCTCTGTGACCGAGCCAGTTCTGTATCCACCTTGCCAACTCGCCTCTGATCCCATGTGACTTCACCTTTTGTACCTGTTTGCCATGAGGCACCTTTTCAGAGGCGTTATTGTAGACCATGTGAACAAAAACATCACTCTCCCCTATTCAATCATATTTGTCATCTCTTCAAAAAACTTGATCAAGTTAATGAGACACAACCTCCCCTTCACAAAACCATGCTGTCTATCACTAATGAGTCCATTTGTTTCCAAAAGGGTATAATCTTGTCCCTGAGAATTCTCTCCAATAATTTACCCACTACCGACCCGAGGCTTCACCGGCCTAGTTTACTGGCTCATCCCTGCTACCTTTCTTAAACAGCGATACCACATTAGCTATTCTCCAGTCCTCTGGGACCTCACCTGTCGCCAATGAGGATACAAAGATGTCAATTAAGGCCCCAGTTTACAGCGGGGGGGGGGTTATTTACAGCGGGGGGGGGTTATTTACAGCAGGGGGGGGGGGTTATTTACAGCAGGGGGGGTTATTTACAGCAGGGGGGGTTATTTACAGCAGGGGGGCGTTATTTACAGCTGGGGGGGTTATTTACAGCGGGTGGGGGTTATTTACAGCAGGGGGGGGTTATTTACAGCAGGGGGGTTATTTACAGCGGGGGGGGGGTATTTACAGCGGGGGGGGTTATTTACAGCGGGGGGGGTTATTTACAGCGGGGGGGGTTATTTACAGCAGGGGGGTTATTTACAGCAGGGGGGGTTATTTACAGCAGGGGAGGTTATTTATAGCAGGGGGGTTATTTAAAGCAGGGGGGGTTTATTTACAGCAGGGGGGTTATTTACAGCAGGGGGGGGTTATTTACAGCAGGGGGGGTTATTTACAGCAGGGGGGGTATTTACAGCAGGGGGGGTTATTTACAGCAGGGGGGGGTTATTTACAGCAGGGGGGGTTATTTACAGCAGGGGGGGTTATTTACAGCGGGGGGTTATTTACAGCAGGGGGGGTTATTTACA
The DNA here is from genome assembly GCF_902713615.1 of Scyliorhinus canicula. Classification (NCBI taxonomy): domain Eukaryota; kingdom Metazoa; phylum Chordata; class Chondrichthyes; order Carcharhiniformes; family Scyliorhinidae; genus Scyliorhinus; species Scyliorhinus canicula. Next base: position 96,507,518 of record NC_052156.1, read on the forward strand.
GCAGGGGGGGTTATTACAGCAGGGGGGGGTTATTTACAGCAGGGGGGGTTATTTACAGCGGGGGGGGGGTTATTTACAGCGGGGGGGGTTATTTACAGCAGGGGGGTTATTTACAGCAGGGGGGGGGGTTATTTACAGCAGGGGGGGTTATTTACAGCAGGGGGGTTATTTACAGCAGGGGGGGTTATTTACAGCAGAGGGGTTATTTACAGCAGGGGGGTTATTTACAGCAGGGGGGGTTCTTTACAGCAGAGGGGTTATTTACAGCGGGGGGGGGTTATTTACAGCGGGGGGGGGTTATTTACAGCGGGGGGGTTATTTACAGCAGGGGGGGTTATTTATAGCAGGGGGGGGGTTATTTACAGCAGAGGGGTTATTTACAGCAGAGGGGTTATTTACAGCAGGGGGGGTTATTTACAGCACGGGGGGGTTATTTACAGCAGAGGGGGTATTTACAGCAGGGGGGTTATTTACAGCAGGGGGGGTTATTTACAGCAGGGGGGGTTATTACAGCCGGGGCGAGGAAGCCGGGGGTGTTTACAATGGGCATGGAGGCCGGGGTTGGTTACAACGGGTGCGGAGGCCGGGTCTGGTTACAATGGGCGCGGAGGCCGGTGTGGTTATAATGGGCGCGGGAGGCCGGGCGTGCTACAAACAGGTGCAGTGGCTGGGGGGTGTTTCCAACAGGCCCGGGGCGTTTACATCGGGCCAGGGGCATTTTCAACGGGCAGGGGGTGTTTACAACGGGCAGGGGGCGTTTACAATGGGCAGGGGGAGTTTTCAACGGGCCCGGGGGCGTTTACAACGGGCCGGGGGCGTTTACAACGGGCCGGGGGCGTTTACAACGGGCCGGGGGCGTTTACAAACGGGCCGGGGGCGTTTACAACGGGCCGGGGGGCGTTTACAACGGGCCGGGGGCGTTTACAACGGGCCGGGGGCGTTTACATCAGGCCGGGGGCATTTACAATGGGCAGGGGGCGTTTACAATGGGCAGGGGGCGTTTACAATGGGCAGGGGGCGTTTACAATGGGCAGGGGGTTGAGGTCCCTTACAGCAGGCACGGGGGTCAGTTGAGCTTACAGCAGGAGCAGGGGCCGGGGGTGTTCACAGCGGGCGAGGGGCCAGGGTGTTCACAGCGTGCAAGGAGATGGGGATTGTAAGGTTCTGTGTCGTGGCCATAGTAAGGATACATACAGAACATTTAGTCGTTTGAGTAGTGAGATAGTTTATTAACAAAATAAACATGTGGAAAGAAAACTCACGAACTATGGAACAAACGGTAATGAATAAATGAATTCAGTGAATTGTCCAGGTAAATAAACCCCCTCCTTAGTGCGACTATTCTCTCGTACGAATTATTACCAACTAGCGGATCTCTGGAGTCACATCGTGGATCTCTATCACCGCCTGCTGGTTGGAGGTCGTATCAATGATATGTACATTACTGTGCACATGCATATCACCACATCCCCCTTCCTTTGTAAGTGTTAACATTTACAAGTGTAACTGTGCTTTACAAAACATGATACGCATAATCATTTTAAGTGTGTCCCTGCTACATGTTCAAAACAAGATCGTCTTGTTGGTCTCCTGAACTTTGACCCACTACTCAATCCTGCTTCATCTTTCTAAAGGACTGGTTTTCTGTCTGGCCTTCGAATCACCAACTCTTTCATCCTTTGAAATGGGTCGGTTTAGCTCACTGGGCCAAATCGCTGGCTTTTAAAGCAGACCAAGCAGGCCACAGCAGCACGGTTCAATTCCCGTACCAGCCTCCCCGACAGGCGCCGGAATTGTGGCGACTAGGGGCTTTTCACAGTAACTTCATTGAAGCCTACTCGTGACAATAAGTGATTTTCATTTCATTTCATTTTGCTACTACGTATGTGTTGTGAGTGTTGGCCTTATTGCCGATGCTTGTGTCTTCACTATCGGATGTGAAGGTATTATAAATTTCAATTGCTTGAAGACCTGCTACCATGAGCAGGAATGTAATACCCCTCTCTTCGGGCTGTCCCTGCAACATAGAGTCTGAATTGTTGCTTAAAAAACACGCCAATTCCCGTCTACATTACGGTGACTGAAGCTGGTGAGGTGCCTTCAGACCTTCCATCTCTAATTTCACAGTCTTTCCGTGCATTCAGTTCCAATTGCGGGTATTTTACCAGGTAGGTGGAAGAATTTTCTTATTCTTTCTTCGGTCAGTTTTGTCCCATCTTCTCCGTAGTTATCTTTGATTGTTCCACACTCGTAGCACTATTTAATGCTCTGTGTTTTGGCCGTAGTAAGGATGCACATAGAACATCAAGTGTGGTGCTATGCCGGTGCATAATTCTGTATATACTGAGCAATGTGACCTCCAACCAGCTGGTGGTGATTGAGATCTATCACATGACTCAAGACATCCGCCAGTTGATAGTAAGATGTACAAGAGGATAGACACACTTAGAGTAGCTCCAGGGGAATTCACTGAATTAATTTAGTAGCCATCATCTGGATTGACGAGGTGATCACAAGGGAAGCCAAGTCTGCACAGGACAACGATAAGTGTGAAAACTCTAAGATGGTCTATGCAGAGGCTGAAAGTGAGATAGAGGTCGCAGACAGATCAGATGAGAGCAACTCAACTTTGAACAGATCGGTAACTGAAAAAATAATCCCCATTTTGGAGAAACTGGTTCCAGAGGCGTACGGTGAATCATGTCATGCCAACGAAATGGTTCCTGCAGCGGACTCCCCAATACTCGAGGCCACTCCTCCGAGAGATGTGCTACAAAAGCAGATGCATCTGTGTGCAGTTCTGCAACGAAAGACAAAATATATATCCTCCAATCAGATTACGATGAGCCACTAATTAGCTCCTCAGCAAAAGATGACCCAGACTTCATCATATCGAGTGAGGATGAGCCACCAATTTGGGCTCAAACACAAATGAAGGAGCAGCACCTAAAGTTGGGGGTGCACCAGAGAGAAAGAAAATGCCAAAAGAAAAAAAATCTCAGCAGGTCTGGCAGCATCTGCAGGGAGAGGAAAAGAGCTAAAGTTTCGAGTCCAGATGACCTGAAGTGCAGGACTTGATTTGTGACCACACAATCATCCAAAAGTCTGACGACACCGGACGTTTCACCAGGTGGTGGGCATGCAGCTCAGCATGTGGAAACAGCCATGGATCAACCAAACCTCATCAGTCCAGCTAAGGCTGTGAAATCAGCTATGATGGCAAAAGCACTGCAAGCAATTGATCGCATGGCGCAGTCCAACGTCATGACGGGTCCCAACAAAGCAAAAAAGAAAAAGAGGCGCAGTCAGAATATCCCTCCCATGAGAAAGAAGAGGAAGAAAAGGAGAGTGGAGGACACCATGGGTCGCACCCGCGGTACTGAAGAAGACGGCATCGGAAATGTGGCCGACAGGCCAGAAAGCATACGCGATGCAGCAAGAAACATCGCGGTACCAAAGACCAGGAAGAAAGCCAGTCTTCCGGACGCATCGCATCAAACAAGCTGATAATATCAGAAACCGGTCTTCCGGAAGTTAAAGCGACATCGAGCAGCCGAAAAAAGTTCAGAAGACCAAACAGAGCAAAGTAAGTCGTGAATGTCCATTAAGCTCTGCACCAGGACACGTTGATCAGGCGTATCATGATGTGTGAAGCACAATTGCATCTGTATAAATTACATGAAAATGAAATGAAATGAAAATCGCTTAGTGTCACGAGTAGGCTTCAATGAAGTTACTGTGAAAGCCCCTAGTCGCCACATTCCGGCGCCTGTCCGGGGAGGGCTGGTACAGGAATCGAACCGTGCTGCTGGCCTGCTTGGTCTGCTTGAAAAGCCAGCGATTTAGCTGAGTGAGCTAAACCAGCCCCTACAAGCGGACATGTGTAAAATGATAATGCAAGTCATGTTTTGTAAGACACAGTTATATTGAATATAAATGTGACAGTTCCAGAGGAAAAGGGGTGTGGTTATATGCCTGTGCACAGTCTGTATGTAGTTAGAAATGTGGCTTCCAACCAGGTGGTGGCGATAGAGCTCTATCACATGATTCAAAGACAAGCCACCAGTTGGTAGTAAGACATACGACTGATAGTCTCACTGAGAGTAGCTCCAGGGGGATAAATTTAGGGCGGCACTGTAGCAGTGGACGCGGGGACCGGGCATTCACAGCAGGCGAGAGAACCGGGTATGTTCACAGCGGGCAAGAGGACCAGCTGTGTTACAGCGGCGCGGGGACCGGGGCTGTTCACAGTGGGCGAGGGGACTGGGGGTGTTCACAGCGGGCGAGGGGACCGGGTGGGTTCACAGCGGGCGAGGGGACCGGGTGTGTTCACAGCGGGCGAGGGGACCGAGAGGTGTTCACAGCGGCGAGAGGACCGGGTATGTTCATAGCAGGCGAGGGGACCGAGAGGTGTTCACAGCGGGGCGAGAGGACCGGGTACGTTAATAGCAGGCGAGGGGACCGGGGCGTGTTCACAGAGGGAGAGAGGACCGGGCGTGTTAACAGCGGGCGAGGGGACCGGGCTGTTCACAGTGGGGCGAGGGGACGGGGGGTGTTCACAGAGGGCGAGGGGGCCGGGTATGTTAACAGCGGGCGCAGGGAACGGGGCTGTTCACAGTGGGCGAGGGGACCAGGTGTGTACACAAAGGGCGAGGGGACCGGGCATGTTCACAAAGGGCGAGGGGACCAGATGTGTTCCACAAAGGGCGAGGGGTCCGGGGGTGTTCACAGCGGGCGAGAGGACCGGGCGTGTTCACAGAGAGCAAGGGGACCGGGCGTGTTCAGTGGGCGAGGGGACCGGGCGTGTTCGCAGTGGGCGAGGGGGCCGGGCGGGTTCACAGTGGGCGAGGGGACCGGGCGGGTTCACAGTGGGCGAGGGGGAGGGCGGGT
>NC_052156.1:96512907-96660106 GCF_902713615.1 Scyliorhinus canicula
GCGGGTGTTTACTACGGGGTGGGGGGCGCGGTGTTCACTGCGGGCCGGGGTGGGGGGGGGCGGAGTGTGTACTGCGGGCGGAGGGCGCGGTGTTTACGGCGGGACGGGGGGGGGGCACGGTGTTTACTGCATGCCGGGGGGGCGCGGTGTTTACTACGGGGGGGGGCGGTGTTTACTGCGGGCCTGGGGTGGGGGGGGGGGGTGGCCGGGGTTTACCTCGGGGGGGGGGGGGTGGGGGGCGCGGTATTTACTGCGGTCCGTGGGGGCGCGGTGTTTACTACGGGCCGGGGGGGCACGGTGTTTACTACGGGCCGGGGGGGCGCGGTGTTTACTACGGGCCGGGGGGGCGCGGTGTTTACTACGGGCCGGGGGGGGCGCGGTGTTTACCACGGGCCAGGGGGTCACAGTGTTTACTATGGGCCGAGGGGGGGGCGCGGTGTTTACCACGGGCCAGGGGGTCACAGTGTTTACTATGGGCCGAGGGGGGGGCGCGGTGTTTACCACGGGCCAGGGGGTCACAGTGTTTACTACGGGCCGAGGGAGGGCGCGGTGTTTACTGCGGACCGTGATGGGGCCCGGTGTTTACTACGGGGGTGCGGGGGGGGGGGGAGCGGTGTTTACTAGGGGGGGGGGGGGTTTACTACGGGCCGGGGGCGGCGCAGTGTTTAATGCGGGCCGGGGGGGGTGCGGTGTTTACGGAGGGCCGGAGGGCCGTGGTGTTTACTGCGGGCGGGGGGGGGGGGGGGGGAGTCGGTGTTTACTGCGGGCCGGGGGGGTCGGTGTTTACTGCGGGCCGGGGCGTGGGGCGCGGTGTTTACTGCAGGCTGGGGGGGGGGGGGGCGCTGTGTTTACTACGGGCCGGGGGCGGCGCAGTGTTTAATGCGGGCGGGGGGGGGGGGGCGGGGTTTACTGCGGGCCGGGGTTAGGGGGCCCGGTGTTTACTACGGCGGGGGGGGGGGGGGGGGGGGCGCGGTGTTTACTACGGGCCGAGGGGGGGGGGGGGGGGCGCGGTGTTTACTGCGGGCCGAGGGAGGGGGGGGGGCGCGGTGTTTACTGCGGGCCGAGGGGGGGGGGGGGGGGGGCGCGGTGTTTACGGGTGTGGAGGCCGTTGTGTCGGCACCGGCGGTTTGGGTCTTTGCTTCATCTTGAAAGAAAATGTTGTGGATGCTCGAAACTTAAAATATAAACAGAAAATGGTGTAAAGGTTAAGAAGGTCGGGCAACATCTCTGGAGGGACAAAGAGAGTTGGGAGTTCTGAGTTGAACATGAATAAGATGCCCCTCGATTTGCCAAATTATTTGTATTTGTGATTTCTTCACTCACCCGCAGTTCTGTCACTCGTGCGAACACGAGGTTAGTTAGAGCCTCCCCAATGGCCATTCGAGCTCCGGCGCCAGGGTCAATCAGACCTTTGATTGGTTGCTCTCCGATGGCAGTCGCTGCTCCCACAGTGTCGAAGTACGAGAGGGCAATAACAGCAACATCCGCTAAAGGAGTGTGGAGTGGCCCTACACACTGTTGCTGGGCAACAAGTCCTGTAACTGAACGGTCAACCTGTGAATAGACCGGTTGAGGATTAATGATCACTGTAAAAATAAACCCCTATTCTTCCCCAACCCCACCCTTCTCCTTTCCCCAACCTCCATCCCATGCCCCACACTTTCCTTGAACCCCACCCCAAGCCCCACCCATTCTCACAAGCCATTCCCAACCCTGGCCCTCTCCCACCCCTAAATCCGGACAAATGTCACCGCCCCATCTCCATCACCAACCCTTCCCCACGTAGCAACCTGCACCCACGCCATACACCTTATCCAACCTAGTCAAGCCCCAATCTGTCACCCCTCTGGAAAGGTAAATTGAGAACCACTTTACATCTGACCCTGCTAATCTCTAACCATATGACACTGAACAAATCTGCCCTACATCACCCCAATAATAACCCACCTAGCTACCGCCCAATTTATTTCAGGTGTTCCCGACCCCTCACCTTGACTCCCTCCTTAACACTGGCCCCTCCGTACCTTATTGGTCAAATATCTCTTGCTGGCCACTGAGGGTAGCCGGAGTACACGGTTTAGAGCATCCCTCACAGTCAGATTCGTGGGAAGACTCAAAGGTTGCAGACTGGGTTTTCTATGCTCCAGTGTGAACTCCTGCACAAACACATATTCAATAATTAAACAAAACATTTGAACATTTGACGAGGTGTGTATGAGTGAAGGATGGGGAATCGGTGAGCCTCTCGGTGAAAGATGTGAAGTTTGGGATATTGTTTCAGTGAGGGGTTCAGGGTGGGTCAGTGAGGCATATAGGGAAGATATCTGTCACAGTGACGGGTCTATTCACAGTCAGACAGTCCCTGTATCCCACCAGAGATTACAACAAGCAACACCCACCAGCCCTAAAAATGAGGTGCCAAACAGGTGAAGCTACAACACAGGACGACACGCATGCTAAATAGTGGAAGCAGCGTGCAGGATACAGAGTTACGTGATCCCACAACCTTTTGATCAGATAGGTCCTATCACATCCAGTTGCAAATGGTGGTGGAAATTCGACAACTAACCAAAGGCGCTTCAGAAATATGCCCATTCTCTATGATGGGGGTGCCCTGCATATCAGTGCAAAAGCCAAGGCTTGAAGCATTGGACCTATCTTCAGCTCGGAGAACCGAGTGGATATTCCATCACATTTGCCAATTCATAAAGTGCCGCTTGAAGTCTCCAGCCTCACAGGTGTCAGTCTTCAGCCAATATGAATCACCCCACATGGTATCAAGAAACAGTTGAAGGTGCTGGATACTGCAAAGGCTATGGGCCCGGACAATATTCCAGCAATAGTACTGAAGACTTGTGCTCCAGAACTTGCTGCACCCCTAGCCAAGCTGTTCCAGTACAGCTACTGGAATCTACCCGACAATGTGTAAAATTTCCCAGATGTGTCACACAAAACGCAAGACAAATCCAACCCGACCAATGACCACCCCGTCGGTCTACTGTCGATCATTAATAAAGTTATGGAAGGGGTCAACAGCGCTATCAAGAGACACTTACTCAGCAATAATCTTTTTGCTGATGCTCAGTTTGGGTTCCACCAGGGTCACTCAGCTCCTGACCTCATTACAGCCTTGGTTCAAATACAGTAAGAAGTCTAACAACACCAGGTTAAAAGTCCAACAGGTTTGTTTCAAATACTAGCTTTCGGAGCACTGCTCCTTCTTCAGGTGATTCATTCCCTGTTGGAAAGAATCACCTAAGGAAGACTGTTGGACTTTAACCTGGTGTTGTAAGACTTCTTACTGTGCTCACCCCAGTCCAACCCCGGCATCTCCACATCTCGGTTCAAATATGGATGAAAGAGCTGAATGCCAGAGGTGAGGTGAGAGTGACTGCCCTTGACATCAAGGCAGCATTTGACAAGTATGGCATCAAGGAGCCCTAGCAAAACTGGAGTCAATGTGAATTAGGGGAAAACTCTCCATTGGTTGGAGTCATATCTGGCACAAAGGAAGATGGTTATGGTGGTTGGAGGTCAATCATCTCAGTTCCAGGACATCAGTGCAGGAGTTCCTCAGAGTAGTGTCGTAGAACCAGAGAGCATCTGAGAACCTTGGTGAGTTCTCCCAGGAGCCAGAGAAGACATAGCCAGAGTGAGGCACAACCAAGAGTGAGTTTGGGAATTTGAAGCTAGGTGGGGAGGAGGTGCTTTTTAACCCTGGTAAGTGACTGGTAAGTAGTTATTCTTTTCATTGTCTAATTTATTTATTTTTCTTTCGTTTTTTTGAAATTGTAGTTGTATAAGTTTACCTAAGGTTTAAGACATGGCAGGAGATCCCAGACCCGTGTCATGCTCCTCGTGTGCGATGTGGGAGCTCAGGGACACATCCAGTGTCCCTGGCTCCTTCACGTGCAAGAAGTGTGTTCGGTTGCAGCTCCTGTTAGACCGCTTGACGGCTCTGGAGCTGCGGATGGACTCACTTTGGAGCATCCGCGATGCTGAGGACGATGTGGATAGCACGGTTAGCGAGTTGGTCACACCGCAGGTGAAAGTTACTGAGGGAGATAGAAAATGGGTGACCAAAAGACAGAGCAAGAGTAGGAAGGCAGTGCAGGTGTCCCCTGCGGTCATCTTCCTGCAACACAGATATACCGCTTTGGATACTGTTGAGGGAGATGGCTCACCAGGGAAAGGCAGCAGCAGCAAGGTTCATGGCACCGACGCTGGCTCTGCTGCGCAGCAGGGCAGGAAGAAGAATGGCAGGGCTATAGTGATAGGGGACTCAATCATAAGGGGAATAGACAGGCGGTTCTGCTGACGCAATCGAGACTCCAGGATGGTATGTTGCCTCCCTGGTGCAAGGGTCAAGGATGTCTCGGAGCGGCTGCAGGACATTCTTGGGGGGGGGGGGGGGGGGGGGGGGGGGTGAACAGCCAGCTGTCGTGGTGCACTTAGGCACCAACGATATAGGTAAAAAACGGGATGAAGTCCTACAAGCTGAATTCAGGGAGTTAGGAGTTAAACTAAAAAGTAGGACCTCAAAGGTAGTGAGACATGTAGATTAAAATCCCCCATGATAACTGCTGTACCATTTCTACATGCATCAGTTATTTCTTTGTTTTTTGCCTGCCCCACCATAATGTTACTAATTGGTGGCCTATAGACTACTCCTATCAGTGACTTTTTCACCTTACTATTCCTGATTTCCACCCAAATGGATTCAACCTTATCCTCCATAGCACCAATGTCATTCCTTACTATTGCCCGGATGTCATCCTTGGCCATGCTAAATTGCCCGTAGTGTCCTAAAAGTAAGGTTGGGGGGGGGGGGTTGTTGGGTTACGGGTATAGGGTGGATACGTGGGTTTGAGTAGGGTGATCATTGCTCGGCACAACATCGAGGGCCGAAGGGCCTGTTCTGTTCTGTTCTATGTTCTAAAGTTGCAAGATTAGTGGGAGACTAGAGGACTGGGAAATCTTTAGGGGGCAACAGAAAGCTACTAAAAAAGCTATAAAGAAGAATAAGATAGATTATGAGAGTAAACTTGCTCAGAATATAAAAACAGCTAGTAAAAGTTTCTGCAAATATATAAAACAAAAAAGAGTGGCTAAGGTAAATATTGGTCCTTTAGAGGGTGATAAGGGAGTTTTAATAATGGGATTTAATAATAACTGTTTATAAATGGAGGTAGGCAGAGAGCGGGTAATTATAGGCCAGTAAGCTTAACTTCGGTAGTAGGGGAGATGCTGGAATACTGTTTGATGCTGTTTGACCAGGTTCTTTCCTTAAATTTCTAAACCTTTGTCTGTAGGCTTCAGGCACTCGTTCATATGCACCCAAGATGTATTTTTTCACCTCTTCATATGCCCCAGATATCTCCTCTGATAATGATGCAAACACTTCACTCGCTCCATTTGTAAGGTATGGCTTGTGACCTTCTCCGCCCCCAAAAAGTTCTGAGCTTCTGTAAGAGCCATTGTTCACAACAGACTCCCTATTCAAACTTGAATACAACGCTTGTAAAACAAACACAAATATGTTCGCCCCTCACTGTAAATTCTATAACTTCGCTAAGCAAATCCCAATCATGAAAGATAGACTTTTATCCCAGACGAGTCCCCAATTTTATTATAGGCCAGGGCACAGAAACTCCAAACTGTATTATGGAGTTCACCTGACCTATAACTTAATGTTGAATTTGGCTAGGATGGGCACATGAGCCTTCCCTTCAGGTGTGATTCATCAGTCTTCCCAGACACTTTAATCAAAACAAACTTTAGTCCAAGAACTTAATTAACATATATATAAAAAACACAGCAAGAATGTTGTTTGCGGATGATACAAAGATCTGTAGAGGGACAGGTAGTATTGAGGAAGCAAGGGGGCTGCAGAAGGACGTGGACAAGCTAGGAGAGTGGGCAATGAAGTGGTAAATGAAATACAATGTGGAAAAGTGTGAGGTTATGCACTTTGGAAATTTAGGCATAGACTATTTTCTAAATGGGGAAATGCTTCGGAAAGCAGAAGCACAAAGGGACTTGGGACGCCTTGTTCACTATTGTCTTAAGGTTAATGTGCAGGTTCAGTCCACAGTTCAGAAGGCAAATGCAACGTTAGCATTCATGTCAAGAGGGCTAGAATACAAGACCAGGGATGTACGTCCGAGGCTGTATAAGGTTCTGGTCAGACCCCATTTGGGGTATTGTGAGCAGTTTGGGCCCCTTATCTAAGGAAGGATGTGCTGGCCTTGGAAAGGGTCCAGAGGAGGTTCACAAGAATGATCCCTGGAATGAAGAACTTGTCGTATGAGAATGTTTGAGGACTCTGGGTCTGCCCTTGTTGGGAGATTGGATGGATGAGAGGGGATCTTATTGAAACGTACTACGAGGCCTGGATAGAGTGGACGTGGAGAGGATATTTCCACTTGTAGGAAAAACTAGAAGCAGAGGACACCATCTCAGATTAAAGGGGCGATCCTTTAAAACAGAGATGAGGAGGAATTTCTTCAGCCAGAGGGTGGTGAATCTGTGGAACTCTTTGCCACAAAAGGCTGTGGAGGCCAATTCACTGAGTGTCTTTAAGACAGAGATAGATAGGTTCTTGATTAATAAGGTGATCAGGGGTTATGGGGAGAAGGCAGGAGAATGGGGATGCGAAACTATCAGCCATCATTGAATGGCGGAGCACTCGATGGGCCAAGTGGCCTAATTCTGCTCCTATGTCTTATGGAATGTTTATCAATTACAAACATAAAGACACCACCCAGCTACAGTAATCTATGTATAACACTTAATAATTCCTCCTTAACTGTTCCAATTTAAAAGCAAAATCGAATCAGCCTAAAACCTCTTTAATCAGGAGCGTGGCCCAACACTCTGCATTTCAGTCACAAACTGAAAGCGAAACCAAAAACCTCACAGAGCCGCAGCTTAGCTCCACCCACACAATGACATCACTGAAGCCACCTAATAAGACAGAAAGCTTTCTTAAAGGGCCACTCATCTAACAGACCCCTCCGGTGGATCATCGAACCCAAGGAACAGAGGGTAGCCATGGCATTGGCAGCAGCTGCACTTGTACGAGGCATTATCTTGATTTGTAGATGGGCCACCAGGGTGGCTCAGGATATGGGACAAAGGCACGGAGAGGATGCGTACAAGGAAGGAGTGCAGATGATGCAAATGATTATAATTGGGCAGCACGGTAGCATGGTGGTTAGCATAAATGCTTCACAGCTCCAGGGTTCCAGGTTCGATACCCGGCTGGGTCACTGTCTGTGCGGAGTCTGCACGTCCTCCCCGTGTGTGCGTGGGTTTCCTCCGGGTGCTCCGGTTTCCTCCCACAGTCCAAAGATGTGCGGGTTAGGTGGATTGGCCATGCTAAATTGCCCGTAGTGTCCTAAAAAGTAAGGTTAAAAGGGGGTTACGGGTATAGGGTGGATACGTGGGTTTGAGTAGGGTGATCATGGCTCGGCACAACATCGAGGGCCGAAGGGCCTGTTCTGTGCTGTACTGTTCTATGTTCTATGTAATATTAACTGAGCGCCGGAAGGCATTGGTTTATATCCACAGGATTCTATTGCTAGCATGCTTTGGGGTTCTACTTTATCTCCGATTGCAACCATCGACATCGACCTCTTTGCCATGGACACGGAAGGAGCTGGACATCGCTGACACAAAAAACAATGATGTGGAGATACCGGCGTTGGACTGGGATGAGCACAGTAAGACGTCTTACAACACCAGGTTAAAGTCCAACATGTTTGTTTCAAACACTAGCTTTCGGAGCACTGCTCCGAAAGCTAGTATTTGAAACAAACATGTTGGACTTTAACCTGGTGTTGTAAGACGTCTTACAAAAAACAATGATTGCACGTATACTAATGTATGCGGGTGCGTTGGGATGCTATGAATGTTATGAGAGACGCAACGGGAAGGAATGGGAAGGTTTTTATTATGATAGGACTCAGATGTATGTACAAACGGGACTCAAAACGTCCCTGCGGGAAAGATTTTACGAATTACTTGTAATTCTGAAATACCTGGGCCCTCTATCAGTTGGAAACCCAGGATCAAGGGAATTATAAGTGATACGGAAAGCTGGGATGCAGGTTCTTTGCCCCCAGGCAAGATGACATGACCTATCAGAAAACATCAAGTGTCCTTGATGACCCGAATCGCCCCATTGTGAAATATAAAGTTATAGGGAACCGTCTGGAGATTCACTGTATAGACCCCTGACAGGCACATAACTGTACTAAACATCATGCGATGATATGTGACAGATTAACAATTTTGCACTAGGAAAGTGAAGTAGGCAGCCAGTCAGCACAGGAACCCGAGAATCGGGTGGGATATTGTAGGAAGCAAGGACCCACCAGATAAAGGTAGGGACCAGGCAGAAACGTACCATTATATAACATAATGTAACATTATATTCTGCAGTCTCTCCTTCCTTATGTACGGTATGCATTGTTTGTACAGCATGCAAGAAACAATACTTTTCACTGTATACTAATACATGTGACAATAATAAATCAAATCAAATCAAAACAAAAACCACCATCACTGTGACACCGGCAGGCTTGGTTACAACCACAAGCCCAAGGACACCCCCCCCAGAATGTGATGAGCATATCACTAGCCACACTATGGGACACGGGTTGGTCCTGACCCCCACTGACGAATCAGTGACAATAGTACCAGGATTTGAACATGTAAAAGTTATGATTAATTTCGTCAGCCATGGTCAAGGTTTATTTGTAACCCTGGAGAGGGAGTGGATTGAAAACACGTTAGCGACAACAAAGAAACATAGTGGAGGATATGGGGCAGGAGTTTCAATTGTCAACACCCTTGACATTGCAGAAATAAGTGAAGAGATTGAGGTTCTGAAAGGGCAAATGAGAGCTGCAGTTAAATACATATATCAAGATGTTGAAATGGCTACAGACCTCAGCCAGCGAGTCAATCAGCTAGTGTGGAAGGAACTTCAACAGTTGCAGCTATATCAGACAATAATTAATGAGTTAATTGATAGATGGGGTGCTATCTCACAGAAAGTACAGAGTGCAGGCATGTAATATGTATGCAACACACTTATTACAAAGCTTCCAGGCCAACCTACTCCAGCTGGATGCACACCGAATACCTAATTGGGTGAGCAATATTCAATTGAAGGTTTGGATTAAAAAAAGCTCACCCAGCTCCTGAACGCCTAAGAGAATTGACGTTGGCCAGTCGCGTTCCCTTTGCCAATGATAACCACACCTTCCTTACTTGAGAAAGGACGTACTGGCGCTGGAGGGTGTGCAGAGGAGATTCACTAGGTTAATCCCAGAGCTGAAGGGGTTGGATTATGAGGAGAGGTTGAGTAGACTGGGACTGTACTCGTTGGAATTTAGAAGGATGAGGGGGGATCTTATAGAAACATTTAAAATTATGAAAGGAATAGATAGGATAGATGCGGGCAGGTTGTTTCCACTGGCGGGTGACAGCAGAACTAGGGGGCATAGCCTCAAAATAAGGGGAAGTAGATTTAGGACTGAGTTTAGGAGGAACTTCTTCACCCAAAGGGTTGTGAATCTCTGGAATTCCTTGCCCAGTGAAGCAGTTGAAGCTCCTTCATTACATGTTTTTAAGGTAAAGGTAGATAGTTTTTTGAAGAATAAAGGGATTAAGGGTTATGGTGTTCGGGCCGGAAAGTGGAGCTGAGTCCCAAAAGATCAGCCATGATCTAATTGAATGGCGGAGCAGGCTCGAGGGGCCAGATGGCCTACTCCTGCTCCTAGTTCTTATGTTCTTATGTTATGTTCCTAGTGGAAATGATGTTGCATATTCCCAGGGCAGGGGAGTAAAGTACTCATGAACTTCTCCGGGTGAACAACTTGGGACACGATGGGAATGGGATGTTAATTAAACTAAAGGATGCCCCTGAAAATGCAATCCAGAAGACAGATAGGATATACTCCATCGACCTCTGTGTATGGGAGAAGGGGGAAATAATTGGTTGTGCCCAGAGAAAGCCATTAGTACGGAGGATTACTGCGGGTACGCTCCATACTAGAATTGCACGTTAGTGGTCAAAGTAAACACAGGGCTAAAGAGCTGACTTTTAAAGCAGACCAAGACAGGCCAGCAGCACGGTTCCATTCCCGTACCAGCCTCCCCGAACAGGCGCTGGAATGTGGTAACTAGGGGCTTTTCACAGTAACTTCATTTGAAGCCTACTTGTGACAATAAGCGATTTTCATTTCATTTTTCATTTCATTAAACAACCAGACTGTGTTTAATAGTGCTCAGTATTTGATCAATTACTACCTTGTGACGTTGTAGAGCAATTATACCAAGCGAGGCATTGTGTGTGAATTGCCTGGGCATAATGTTGCTCCAAGCAATTTATCCGAGTCTATTACCATTGGCCACCATGAACGACGCAAGACAGGAATGAGTCCATTGTGGAAGCAGGTGACCTTGATGATGACTAACAGATTCACTGATATGTCCAGAAGGGACTTACACGCCAACTGGGAAGGATTTACAAAGGAGGCGACACAGATTGACCACTTCTGGAACAAGGAGCGGGAACTGATTGAGACGCACGCCGAAAAGGCTGAGGAATGCTTAAATCATAAGACCATAAGACATAGGAGCAGAATTAGGCCACTCGGCCCATCGGGTCTGCTTCGCCATTCAATCATGGCTGATATTTTTCTCATCTTGTGGAGTACCGGGTCGGCGAGAACAGCAGGTAAAGCCTCCAAACTCGTACCCTTGTAAGATGCCGTCTCCACTCGCTCCCACACTGACCCCTCCCTCACTACCCGCTTCCTAACCATCGACATGTTGGCAGCCCATTAATAGTTAATAAAATTCGGAAGGGCCAAGCCCCCCTCCCCGCGCCCCCGTTCCAAAAGTACCTTCTTCACCCTCGGGGTCTTACCAGCCCATACGAAAGCCGAGAGAGCCGCATTCATCTTCCTGAAAAAAGCCTTGGGGATGAAAATTGGAAGACATTGAAAAACAAACAGCAACCTCGGAAGGACTGTCATCTTAACAGTCTGTACCCTCCCCGCCAATGACAGTGTGTCCCACCTACGGAAGTCTCCTTTCATTTGCTCGACCACCTGCCCAGATTTAACTTATGCAGCTGACCCAAGTCACCAGCCACCTGGATCCCCAGGTACCTAAAACTCTTCCCCACCACTTTAAATGGTAACTCGCTCAGTCTCCTCTCCTGCCCCCATGTCTGGACCGTGAATACCTCGCTCTTACCCATATTTAACTTGCAGCCTGAGAACTGACCAAATTTTTCCAATATCTCCATAATTCCAGGCATCCCCCCCAACCAGTATGTTATGTAAAGGAGCAAATCGTTCGCGTACAGCGCGACCCTATGCTCCACATCCCCACCCTCACTATCCCCCGCCAGACATTCGATGACCTAAGGGCCACCTTAGGTGGAAGAGCTCTATGGCCAGGGCAAATAGTAGTGGGGAGAGCACACATCCCTGTCCTGTCCCCTACACAAACTAAAGTATTCTGACCGAACCCGGTTGGTCCTTACATTCGCCACCGGTGCCTGGTATAGCAACCGGACCCAATCCACAAATTCCTGCCCCAAACCCAAACCTTCCTGGGATATCCCACAAGTACTTCCACTCCACCCGATGAAAGGCCTTTTCTGCATCCATGGCCACTACCACTTCTACCTCGCGCCCCTCCGCTGGCATCATAACAACATTTAGGAGCCGTCTAATGTTGGACGTCAAGTGCCATCCCTTCACACATCCCGTCTAGTCCTCCCCTATTACCCCCAGGACACAGTCCTCTATACGTGCGGCCAAGATATTTGCCAGCAACTTAGCATCTACATTCAAAAGAGAGATCGGCCTATACGATCTGAAGCTCTCTGGATCTTTGTCCTGCTTCAAAATAAGGGAGATCAATGTCTGCGATAGGTTTGGGGGGAGCACCCCCAGCTCCTTGGACTCGTTAAAAACCTTTACCAGGAGCAGCCCCAGCATCCCGGATAACTTTTTGTAAAACTCGACCCGGTAACCATCAGGTCCCGGAGCCTTACCCGATTTCATCGCCCCCAGTCTGTCTATCAGCTTCCCAAGTCCGATTGGGCCTCCCAAGCCTTCCACCAGCTCCTCGTCTACCCTCGGGAACTCCAGTTCCCCCAAGAATCACTTCATATCGTCCTCCCCACTGGGGGTTTTGATTTATAAAGTCAGCTATAAAACTCCCTACACATCATTCACCCCTCCGGGTGCACAACCACCTCCCCCCTTATATCCTTTACTTTCCCAAATTCTTTCGCCGCCGCCTCCTGTTTCCTCAGCTGATGCGCCAACATCCTGCTGACTTTTTCCCCATATTCATACACCGCCCCCTTTATCCTCCTCAGCTGTCCCTCCGCCTTACCTGCGGACAGGAGCCCAAATTCCAGCTGCAGTCTCTGCAGCTCCTTCAGGAGCCCATCATCAGGAGACTCCGCATATGGCCTGTCCAACTCCGCCCATTCAGTCTTCTCCATATGGGCCTGAATCGAGATGAATTCCCCCCGAATAACCGCCTTTAGTGCCTCTCATAAAACCCCTGCCGAGATCTCACCCGTATCGTTAATCTTTATATATCATTAATCTTTATATATCCCCGAATGGCCTACTTCACCAGCTCACACACCTCATCCTCCGCTAGCAGCCCTACATCTAACCTCCGTTACAGCCGCCGGGCCTTTCTCGCAGGTAACTTGCTAACTCGCAGGTCTACCCAGTGTGGGGCGTGGTCTGACACCACAATTGCTGAATATTCAGCATCCACCACCTCAGCCAGCAGCGTTTTGTCCAGTACAAAGAAGTGTACCTTGGTATACACCTTATGCACATGGGAGCAGAATGAAAACTCCGTACTCCGTGGCCTCCCGAATCTCCACGGATCCACCCTTCCCATGCGCTCCATAAACCCCCGCAGCTTTTTGACCATTGCTGGCACCTTTCCAGACTTGGGACTCGACTGATCCAGTCTTGAATCCAGGACTGTTTTGAAATCCCCCCCCATAATCAGTCGGTGCGAGTCCAGGTCCGGAATCTTCCCTTGCACCCTCCTAACGAACTCAACATCATCCCAGTTTGGGGCATATATGTTCACCAGCTCCACAGCCAACCCCGAATGGAACACCCGCAGCTTTTTGACCATTGCTGACACCTTTCCAGACCTGGGACTTTCCCGAAGACTCCAGCTTCCCGCTGACAATAATAAATCTACCCCCCGGGTCTGCCTCTATCTTCCCCACCTCGAATGCCACCTTTTTGTTGACCAGAATTCCCACTCCACTCGTTTTGTAAAAAAAAATAATTTTTATTCAAATTTTCACAAAATATCAATAACAAAAAATGCTGAGAAAAGAAAGAACAACCCCCCCCCCCCCCTCCCCGTGTATACAAAAAGGAAGAAATAAATTAACGCCCGTCATTAGCAAAGAACAAATATACACGTCCCTTCAGCCCAAAACAAAGAGGAGGCACTGGTACAGGAACAGAAATCTCGGGAGCACCATCATCTTGACTGATTGCACCCTACCTGCCAGAGACAGCGGCAACATGTCCCATCTCTTAAACTCCTCCTCCATTTGCTCCACCAGCCTTGTGAGGTTAAGCTTATGCAAGGCCCCCCAGCCCCTGGCCACCTGGACCCCCAAATACCTGAAGCTCCTCTCTGCCCTTTTTAGTGGGAGCCTACCAATCCCCCCCTCCTGGTCCCCCGGGTGTACAACGAACAGCTCGCTCTTCCCGAAGTTGAGCTTGTACCCTGAGAAATCCCCAAGTTCCCTGAGAATCCTCATCACCTCCGGCATTCCCCCCCCCATCGGGACCGCCACATACAACAATAGGGCATCCGCATAAAGCGCCACTCGGTGTTCCTCCCCACCCCGCACCAGCCCCGTCCATTTCCTCGACTCCCTCAGCGCCATGGCCAGGGGTTCAATGCCAGCGCAAAAAGCAGGGGGGACAAGGGACACCCCTGCCTCGTCCCTCGGTATAACCGAAAATACTCCGATCTCCTCCTATTTGTGGCCACGCTCGCCATCGGGGCCTCATACAACAGCCTCACCCACCTGACAAACCCCTCCCCAAACCCGAACCTTCCCAGCACCTCCCACACGTATCCCCACTCGACCCTATCAAAGGCCTTTTCCGCGTCCAACGCCACCACTATCTCCGCCTCCCCTTCTACTGCCGGCATCATTATAACATTCAAGAGCCTCCGTATGTTAGTATTCAGCTGCCTCCCTTTCACGAACCCCGTTTGATCCTCGTAGATAACCTGCGGCACACAGTCCTCTATCCTCGTGGCTAAAATCTTCGCCAACAGTTTGCTGTCTACATTTAAGAGTGAGATCGGCCTGTATGACCCACCCTGCAGGGGATCCTTGTCCCGCTTAAGGATCAAGGAAATCAGCGCCCGAGACATCGTCAGAGGCCTTGCCTCGTTGAAGGTCCTAACCAACAGGGGGCCCAACAGGTCTGCATACATAGAATGTACAGTGCAGAAGGAGGCCATTCGGCCCATCGAGTCTGCACCGGCTCCTGGAAAGAGCACCCTACCCAAGGTTAACACCTCCACCCTATCCCCATAACCCAGTAACCCCACCCAACACTAAGGGCAATTTTGGACACTAAGGGCAATTTATCATGGCCAATCCACCTAACCGGCACATCTTTGGACTGTGGGAGGAAACCGGAGCACCCGGAGGAAACCCACGCACACACGGGAAGGATGTGCAGACTCCGCACAGACAGTGACCCAAGCCGGAATCGAACCTGGGACCCCGGAGCTGTGAAGCAATTGTGCTATCCACAATGCTACCGATACATCTTATAGAATTCGACCGGGAACCCATCCGGCCCCGGCGCTTCCCCGACTGCTGCTCCATATCCCTTTGACCAGCTCCTCCAGCTCAACCGGCGCCCCCAGTCCCTCCACCAGTCCCTCCTCCACCCTCGGGAATCTCAGCCGGTCCAAGAAGTGCCCCATCCCCCCCTCCTCCGCTGGGGGTTCGGACCGATACAGTTCCTCACAAAAGTCACTGAAGACCCCATTAATGTCTACCCCCTTTGCACCACATTCCCTCCCCTATCCTTAACTCCACCAATCTCCCTGGTCGCATCCCGCTTACGGAGCTGGTGCGCCAGCATCCTGCTCGCCTTCTCCCCATATTCATACACCGCTCCCTGTGCCTTCCTCCACTGGGCTTCCGCCTTCTGGCGGTCAACAAGTCGAACTCAGCCTGGAGACTACGCCGCTCCCTCAGCAATCCCTCCTCCGGAGCCTCCGCATATCTCCTGTCCACCCTCACCATCTCCCCACCAGTCACTCCCTCTCTCTCTGCTCTCTCCTCTCCCTGTGGGCTCGAATGGAGATCAACTCCCCCTTAACCACCGCCTTCAGCGCCTCCCAGACCGTCCCCACTTGGACCTCCCCATTGTCATTGGCCTCCAGGTACCTCTCGATACATCCTCGAATCCGCCCGCCCACCTCCTCGTCCGCCAGCATCCCCACCTCCAAACGCCAAAGCGGGCACTGGTCTCTCTCCTCTCCCAGCTCGAGGTCCACCCAGTGCGGGGTATGTCGGCCCATTCAGTCCCCTCACATTCCAGGTTATCAGCCGGATCAGGGGGCTACCTGCCCCCCTCCCCCGCCGACTAGCCAGAACATAGCCAGAAATGGCTATCACCGAATACTCAGCATCCTCCACCCTCGCAATCAGCGCCCTTCTCATAACGAAAAAATCAATCCGGGAATAGGCCTTATGCACATGGGAGAAGTATGAATTTTCCCTGGCCCCTCGGCCTCGCAATCCTCCATGGATCCACCCCTCCCATCTGGTCCATAATCCCCCTCAACACCAACGCTGGCCTCCTACCCGTCCTGGATCTGGATCGATCCAGTGCCGGATCCAGCACCGTGTTAAAATCCCCCCCTATTATCAGGCCCCGTCTCCAAGTCTGGGATCCGGCTTAGCATGCGCCGCATGAAACCCGCATCGTCCCAATTCGAGGCGTATACATTGACCAGCACCACCCGCTCCCCTTGCAGCTTACCATCACGTACCTCCCGCCGCTGTCTGCCACCACATTCGACGCCTCAAACGACACCCTCTTCCCCACCAGGATCGACACCCTGATTTTTTGCATACAGCCCCGAATGAAACACCTGGCCTACCCATCCCTTCCTCAATCTCACCTGATCCGCCACCTTCAGGTGCGTCTCCTGAAGCATGGCCACACCCGCCTTCAGCCCCTTCAGGTGCACAAACACGCGGGCCCGTTTGTCCGGCCCATTCAGTCCCCTTACATTCCAGGTTATCAGCCGGATCAGGGGGCTACCTGCCCCCCTCCCCCGCCGACTAGCCATTACCCTTCCTCAGCCCGCCACGTGCCCGCGCCCCCCCCGCTCGGCCCGTTCCCCACGGCGGCAAACCCCCATCCCGACCCTCTCTACATAGTCCAGCTCCTTCTTGGCCATTCCAGCAGCAACCCGGTACCCCCCCCCCCCCTTCCCCCCGTAGCTAGGACCCCCCCTAGCTGCGTTGCTCCCTCCATTGCACTCTCGCAAGTCAGCTGACTCCTGCTGACCCCGGCCACTCCCGCCACTCCTCCGACCCCTCCCAGCGTGGGGCTTCCCTTCCTCCCCAGTGTCCACCAGCAGGCTTTCCCCCTCCCGCTCTCAAGCGGGAAAAAGGCCGCGCTTTTCACCTGCCCGACCCCACCTCCTCTAAAGCAGCGAGGGGCCCGGTGCCCTCGCGGGGCCCCAACCCCCCTTCACACCATCAGCCCCCCACACTGCAGGTCTGCCCCCTCCTCGAGCCCATCCAACAAACCCAAGCAGAAAACAGTGCCCCACCCGCCCTGAAAACAACAAAGAACCAACATTAAACAGAGAATCCCCCCCACAAAATATAACACAGTTACATGCAGACCCCCGCACCCAACCCTCAGTTTGAGTCCAACTTCCCGGCCTGCACAAAGGCCCACGCCTCCTCCGGGGACTCAAAGTAAAAGTGTCGGTCCTTGTAGGTGACCCACAAACGCGCTGGCTGCAGCATGCCGAACTTCACTCCCTTCCTGTGCAGCACCGCCTTCGTCCGATTGTACCCGGCCCTCTTCTTTGCCACCTCCGCACTGCAGTCCTGTTAGATCCGTACCACCGCGTTCTCCCACCTGCTGCTCCGCTCCTTTTTGGCCCACCTGAGCACACACTCCCAGTCAGCAAACCGGTTCACCGCCCGTGGCGGCTCATTCGGCTTGGGTCTTCTTGCCAATATTCTGTGGGCCCCCTCCAGCTCCAGGGGCCCCTGAAAGAACCCAGCTCACATCAGCGAATTTAGCATGGTGACCACGTAGGCCCCCATGTCTGACCTCTCCAGCCCTTCCGGAAGGCCCAGGATCCGCAGATTTTTCCGCCTCGACCAGTTCTCCATCTCCTCGAACCTTTCCTGCTATTTTTTATGGAGCGCCTCGTGCATCTCCACCTTCACCGCGAGGCCTAAGGTCGCATCCTGTCTTTCGGAGGCCTTTTGTCGGATCTCTCGGATCGCCACCCCCTGGGCCGTCTGGGTCTCCAGCAGCTTGTCAATTGAAGCCTTCAACGGCTCCAGCAGCTCCGCTTTAAGCTCCCTGAAGCAGCGCTGGAGAGTCTCCTGCTGCTCCTGCTTCCACTGCCTCCTGGTCTCCGCCCACCGCCATCTTGTGCTTCTTCCCTCGCTTCTACTTTGGCGCTGCAACCACTTTCTTACTCGCCCCACTCCTGGTCCAGGCCATATACTACTGGGGAAATGTTGCTGACTCCTTCCCAAGTTGGGAAACGTCGAAAAAGTACCGCTGGGGGCCCTAAAAAGAGCCCAAAGGTCCGTTCCTGGCGGGAGCTGCCGAACATGCGGCTTAGCTCCGCATAGCCACAACCGGAAGTCCCACCCCACTCGTTTTAAAGTCCAACCCCGAATGGAACACCTGTTCGACCCATCCCTTCCTCAGCCTAACCTGGTCTCCCAACTTCAAGTGTGTCTCCTGCAACATGGCCACGTCTCCCTTGTAATAAAAAATGGAAAAATGTGGCATTTGGGCCGTGGGTATTGTCCTGGGAGGACTTGGGAATTTTGTTTGGTGAGCCGGTATTGGGCGAAGGGAGCGGATGACCAACTTGAGCTGGTGTCTTTGGAGGAACGGGACATCACCAGTCGGTGCCTTGAAGCTCATCTGCCTGCCGCTCAATTAAAAATCATGTCAAATCTTTGACCATGTTGCGGGGGAGAAAGAAATGATGGTTGGCCACTACTTTTGTCTGCGGGTGTGTGTAGAATTGACCCCAGTGGGAGTTTTTGTTGTTTATGAAAAAAAGTTTTTTATTATCGGAAAGGCGCGCGTGCTGGAACTTGCGGGAGCAGTTGCTATTTTTAAAAAGGCAGTAGTTGGCAGTGCATGCAGAAAGCAGGCGCTGGTGCTCGCAGCAGCCGTTATTTAAAAAAATAATGGCAGTTAAGAACAGTTGGGGCTGTTGACAGCAGTCAGTTGAACAAAGGCAGCCGGAGAGGAAGGCAGCCGACGACCGGAGAAGAAGAAAAAGCCAACGGCATGCGGAGGCTGGGCGAACGGCTCCGCAAAGCGAATAAAATGCCAGCGGCTATAAAGAAGGAACCAGAGGAACCGAGTGCATCAAACCATTACCAGGTAGGAGAGGAAGAGTGGGTGAAACTACTAACTAAAACCACTGGAAAAGTAATCAGTGATCAGTAATCAGTAAAAGAGAAAGACACGATTATTCAGGATTTGGGGGATCAGTTAGAGAAGCATGGAGTCTGGAGCAAAAGGAACTGTATTGGAACTAAGACATCAAACCCAGTTAAATAACAAAAGAGGAATTATGATTCTCCATAGACAACCTGTGGGCAGTGAGCGAAAGAGGAGTTTGAGATTCTTTGAATCTTACTCAGAGGTTCAATGATAAAAGGAGGAGGCTTAACAGGCCTTAATTGTAAGAAGTATATAAATGATCAGAAAATCAAGCAGTTAAAAAAAAAAGATGGCAAAAGAAATCCAGAAGTCCTGGAGAGGGCACTTCTGGAATATCTAAACAAGACTAGAAAACGAAAATTAAGAAATAGGGCCCTCTCCAGCCTTGGCCTGCTCATTTGATTTTTCAGATGGAGAGAATGATAAAGACCCATTTGTTTGGAAGAAGAAAAAGGATTACAATCAAGAGGGAAAGTAGGATTAGGGTTGAAGAAGGAATGGAAGTAATTAGGACAAAGAATAAACTAGATGGTTTAAAAATGGGGGGCAATAATTTTAATTGTGATTACAGTAATTAGTTTAGGAATGGTAGTATGGGTAATCGCATGAGGGAAATCAGGTGAAGTAATGGGATATGGAAGGATAGACACCAGGTTGAATCATATAGAACACATAATAAAAATAGAAATAAACAAATGTTTAAATATAACAGAAGGATTTACAGGACATACAGGAGAGCACGGTAGCATGGTGGTTAGCATCAATGCTTCACAGCTCCAGGGTCCCAGGTTCGATTCCCGGCTGGGTCACTGTCTGTGTGGAGTCTGCACGTCCTCCCCGTGTGTGCGTGGGTTTCCTCCGGGTGCTCCGGTTTCCTCCCACAGTCCAAAGATGTGCGGGTTAGGTGGATTGGCCATGATAAATTGCCCGTAGTGTAAGGTTAATGGGGGGATTGTTGGGTTATGGGTATACTGGTTATGTGGGTTTAAGTAGGGTGATCATTGCTCGGCACAACATCGAGGGCCGAAGGGCCTGTTCTGTGCTGTACTGTTCTATGTTCTATGTTCTAAAACTTAACAACAATGTTAGAATCAAGAGAGAGCGCCAGTAACAACATGTTCAGCAAAACGTGAGGAGTGCTTGCAAATAGCCTGGGATACATACTGAACCTATCAGACAGATTGAACATTTTAAACAGTATGAGGGGAAAACTAATGATACTCGATGGTACCTCGAGGAAGAAAAAGTTAAGATAGGAAATGCATTACAAAATAAAACCACTAATAGGAAAATGATACAATTGGCTATCTATTAGAGGAGAGTAAATAACAAAGTCAGGAAGAAAACTTCTCGGTTTAAAAAAATAAACTTAAGTATCAAATTATTACTAAAAATTGAAACCTTCGGTCACACATCTCTGATTGGACGCGTGTCCTGAATATCAGTGGATGAATGATCAATTGTCTCAAAGGGACGTTTACCAAGAGATGGATTTATTGAAGGGTCTTGACAGGCAACAGTCACTGACGAGGAACCCCCACAATTTAAAAAGAAAATAGTCTTGAAGAAATTTTGTTAGTTGTTATTTTTTTGATGTTACGGAAGGAAATTTACAACCAATGTGTAAACAGGTAAACCGAGTTGCCTTAAGGCATTATAATAGTTATTAAGAAAACGTTGTATATATTATTAAAAATTGTTATGTATGTATGAAAAAGAACTTAACATGGCTTGCCATAAGAGATGCCAATTAATTGATGTTGTTAATACCGTGTGAGATTTATACATTTGGACTAATGATCATAAGTGCTGGCTCATAAAGCACTCTAGTGAGACCATGAAATTATGTGTAAATATTGTATTTTATTTTGTTGTTGAAGTTGTGAGAATTGCTCGAAATGTGAAAAGCTGTAACACACAAGCTGTTTGTGTGATTAATTACCAAGTAATGTGTTAAGATAAGACTTAATTTCTTTGACTTTGTATTTGTAATGGTTTAATGTGAAGACAATGGGTTCTATTGGGTTGAATACCAAACAGCTAGATGTATTAAATATTTCAGGGCCAGTAGTAGGAACG
The DNA here is from genome assembly GCF_902713615.1 of Scyliorhinus canicula. Lineage (NCBI taxonomy): Eukaryota > Metazoa > Chordata > Chondrichthyes > Carcharhiniformes > Scyliorhinidae > Scyliorhinus > Scyliorhinus canicula. The sequence goes on from NC_052156.1 coordinate 96,533,784, forward strand.
AGTGCAGGTGATTGATACATGACATAGTAATCTAGAAGACCAATGAAGCAAAACGAATGAGACGATAACATACCAGCAATAAGTAAACAAACCTTTTTGATCACTGTTGGATTGAGTGGCTTATTGATCCTAAGGGACATGAGAAGGTTTCTCCGGTGCTGCTATCCTGAGGAGGTAATATGCCTTGGAGATAGTGGAACGCACGGCAAATAATTACTGTGTTACCTTTCTGGACAACTGCCACTATGATTCATGGTGATTTCCAAATAAGGAATGTCAGCGCTAGTGCAAGCGATGGATGAATTTATGGCATGTTTCAAATGCCAAGAGGGGGTGTAATAAAAAATTGAAAAATGTGGCATTTGAGCCGTGGGTGTTGTCCTGGGAGGACTTGGGAATTTTGTTTGGTGAGCAGGTGTTGGGCGAAGTGAGCGGATGACCAACTTGAGCTGGTGTCTTTGGAGGAACGGGACATCACCAGTCCATGCCTTAGGGCTCATCTACCCGCCATTCAATTAAAAATCATGTCAAATCTTTGACCATGTTGCGGGGAGAAAGAAAAGATGGTTGGCCATTATTTTTATCTGTGGGTATGTGTAGAATCGACCCCAGTGAGAGTTATTGTTGTTTATGAAAAAAAAAATTTCATTACTGGAAACTGGGACTGCGTGCTGGGACTCGAGGGAGCCGTTGCTATTTTTAAAAAAGGCGGCAGGTGCTATTTTTTTTTTTTTAAAAGGCCCAATTGATTGAAAGAAAAAGATTCGTTATATCCTTTTAAACAAAATAGTTTTAATCTTTTAATTTTGAAAATAAACTTTATTTAAGTTAATATCTTGAAAGAATTGCTATTACTTCCAATGGTAAAGTTTACTTTAAGGGGCTGTTTAGCACAGGGCTAAATCGCTGGCTTTGAAAGCAAACCAAGGCAGGCCAGCAGCACGGTTCAATTCCCGTACCAGCCTCCCCGAACAGGCGCCGGAATGTGGCGACTAGGGGCTTTTCACAGTAACTTCATTTGAAGCCTACTTGTGACAATAAGCGATTTTCATTTTCATTTCATTTCATACTTATTCTACTTAAAAAGCCTGACCCGTGTGCAGTGCTTTTAAGTGATAAGTAAATGAAATTTTCTAGAAAAGGTATGGGTTATACCGGTGATTAACTTGAAAAATTAGTTTCATCCGAATAGCACCCACCTAAGTCTGTCTAGGAGTCAGGGACAAGGGAATCCCTGTGCACCACATAGAATTTCCCAACCTTTTTGGTTTAGGGGGAGATTTCTTGGTGCTATCTCGATCCTTTGGTGATATCTCGACTCTTTGTGGTTTAGGGGAAGATTTCTTAGGGATTGTTCGATCCTTTTTGGTTTAGGGGGAGATTTCTTGGTGGTATCATAGAATCATAGAATTTACAGTGCAGAAGGAGGCCATTCAGCCCATCGAGTCTGCACCGGCTCCTGGAAAGAGCACCATACCCAAGGTCAACACCTCCACCCTATCCCCATAACCCCATAGAATAAATCTGCAAGATTCCAGAAAACACTTGCACCATCCCACTGTAAACCCACCAGACATGCTCAGCTCACTGTTGAAGCTGGGTGGATGCACAATCAGGATAAGCACATCGCTCAGCCAATCAGTCAAGCTGGATCTGCCATCGGTTCAGCCCCTCCACCTATCATATCATTCCTCACCTTCTGGGGCATTTTTCCCAGGACCCATTCCAGCTTCAGATCCACAGGACATGTTGCAGATTGTTGTGTCACCTCGGATTTTCCAGCAGTGTTCCGATCATCAACGAGTACAATCTGTAAAATAACCTCATTAACATCTGTTCAAGCAATCTTGGCAACTCACCTCTTCCCTATAGATCAATGACCTCACCCCCATCCCCCTCTAGAGAGCCAATCACTGCCTCCATCCAGACAACCAATCACTGCTCCCTCTCCAGACAGCCAATCAATCACTGTCCCCACTCCAGACAATCACCGCCCCCTCTCCAGACAGAAAATCACCGTCCCTTCTCCAGACAGCCAAACACCGCCCCCTATCCAGACAGCCAATCATATAACCATGAGACCATAAGACCCAGGAGCAGAATTAGGCCATTCGCCCATCGCTACTGCTCCGCCATTCAATCCTGGCTGATATTTCTTTCCATCCACGATATTGTTTTCATCCCCAGTCTCCTGCCTTCTCCCCATAACCCTTGATCCCTATATTAATCAAGAACCTATCTATCTCTGACTTAAAGACACGCAGTGATTTGGCCTCCACAACCTTCTGCGGCAAAGTGTTTTACAGATTCACTATCCTCTGGTTGAAGAAATTCCTTCTCATCTCTGTTTTAAAGGATCATCGATTTAGTCTGAGATTGTGTCCTCTGCTTCTTGTTTTTCCTACAAGTGGAAACATCCTCTCCCCGTCCACTCTATCCAGGCCTCACAGTATCCTGTAAGCTTCAATAAGATCCTCCCTCATCCTTCTCAATTCCAACGAGTACAGACCCAGAGTCCTCAACCGTTCCTCATACGACAAGCTCTTCACTCCATAGATCATTCTTCTGAACAACAGAATCCTGATGGGAAGCCATGGAAGAGATTGCTGAGCCTTTGGCTTTGATTTTTAGGTCATCATTGGCTACAGGAATAGTGCCAGAGGACTGGAGGATAGCAAATGTGGTCCCTTTGTTCAAGGAGGGGAGTAGAGATAACCCCCAGTTAGGCCGGTGAGCCTAACGTCTGTGGTGGGTAAAGTCTTGGAGAGGATTATAAAAGATACGATTTATAATCATCTAGATAGGAATAATATGATTAGGGATAGTCAGCATGGTTTTGTGAAGGGTAGGTCATGCCTCACAAACCTTATCGAGTTCTTTGAGAAGGTGACTGAACAGGTAGACGAGGGTAGAGCAGTTGATGTGGTGTATATGGATTTCAGTAAAGCGTTTGATAAGGTTCCCCACGGTCGGCTATTGCAGAAAATACGGAGGCTGGGGATTGAGGGTGATTTAAAGATGTGGATCAGAAATTGGCTAGTTGAAAGAAGACAGAGAGTGGTAGTTGATGGGAAATGTTCAGAATGGAGTTCAGTTACGAGTGGTGTACCACAAGGATCTGTTCTGGGGCCGTTGCTGTTTGTCATTTTTATAAATGACCTAGAGGAGGGCGCAGAACGATGGGTGAGTAAATTTGCAGACGACACTAAAGTCGGTGGAGTTGTAGACAGTGCGGAAGGATGTTGCAGATTACAGAGGGACATAGACAAGCTGCAGAGCTGGGCTGAGGGGTGGCAAATGGAGTTTAATGTGGAGAAGTGTGAGGTGATTCACTTTGGAAAGAATAACAGGAATGCAGAATATTTGGCTAATGGTAAAATTCTTGGTAGTGTGGATGAGCAGAGGGATCTCGGTGTCCATGTACATAGATCCCTGAAAGTTGCCACCCAGGTTGATAGGGTTGTGAAGAAGGCCTATGGTGTGTTGGCCTTTATTGGTAGAGGCATTGAGTTCCAGAGCCATGAGGTCATGTTGCAGTTGTACAAAGCTCTAGTACGGCCGCATTTGGAGTATTGCGTACAGTTCTGATCGCCTCATTATAGGAAGGACGTGGAAGCTTTGGAAGGGGTGCAGAGGAGATTTACCAGGATGTTGCCTGGTATGGAGGGAAAATCTTATGAGGAAAGGCTGATGGACTTGAGGTTGTTTTCGTTAGAGAGAAGAAGGTTAAGAGGTGACTTAATAGAGGCATACAAAATGATCAGAGGGTTAGATAGGGTGGACAGCGAGAGCCTTCTCCCGCGGATGGAGGTGGCTAGCACGAGGGGACATAGCCTTAAATTGAGGGGTAATAGATATAGGACAGAGGTCAGAGGTGGGTTTTTTACGCAAAGAGTGGTGAGGCCGTGGAATGCCCTATCTGCAACAGTAGTGAACTCGCCAACATTGTGGGCATTTAAAAGTTTATTGGATAAGCATATGGATGATAAGGGCATAGTGTAGGTTAGATGGCCTTTAGTTTTTTTCCATGTCGGTGCAACATCGAGGGCCGAAGGGCCTGTACTGCGCTGTATCGTTCTATGTTCTATGAACCTCCTCTGGACCCTTTCCAAGGCCAGCACATCCTTCCTTAAATACGGGGCTCACAATACTCCAAATGCGGTCTGACTCCCCTTAGCATGCTCCCCTTAGCATGTTTCCTCCTCCTTGGGATGAATTTCTGTTGTGCTTCCCGAATAACCCCCAAACTGCTCACAATACTCCAAATGGGCTCTGACCAGAGCCTTATATAGCCTCAGAAGTACAACCCAGGTCTTGTATTCTAGCCCTCTCGACATGAATGCTAACATTGCATTTGCCTTCCTAATTGCCGACCGAACCTGCATGTTAACCTTAAGAGAATAGAACATAGAACAGTACAGCACAGAACAGGCCCTTCGGCCCTCGATGTTGTGCCGAGCAATGCTCACCCCACTTAACCCACGTAACCCGTATACCTGTAACCCAACAATCCCCCCATTAACCTTACACTACGGGCAATTTAGCATGGCCAATCCACCTAACCCGCACATCTTTGGACTGTGGGAGGAAACCGGAGCACCCGGAGGAAACCCACGCACACACGGGGAGGACGTGCAGACTCCACACAGACAGTGACCCAGCCGGGAATCGAACCTGGGACCCTGGAGCTGTGAAGCATTGATGCTAACCACCATGCTACCGTGAGGCCCCAAGAATCATGAACAAGGACTCCCAAATCCCTTTGTGCTTCTGATTTCCTAAGCATTTCCCCATTTAGAAAATAGTCTATACCTCCATTTCTCCTTTCAAAGTGCATAACCTCACACTTTTCCACATTGTATTCCATCTGCCCCTTCTTTGCCCACTCTCCTAGCCTGTTCAAGTCCTTCTGCAGCCCACCTGCTTCCTCAATACTCCATGTCCTTCTACAGATCTTTGTATCATCTGCAAACATAGCAACAGTACCTTCAGTTCCTTCTCCAAGATCATTAATGTATATTGTGAAACATTGTGGCCCCAGCACAGACCCCTGAGGCACACCACTCGTCACCGGCTGCCATCCTGAAAAAGACTACTTTATCCCCACTCTCTGCCTTCTGCCAGTCAGCCAATCCTCCATCCATGCCAGGATCTTACCCTTAAAACCATGTTCTCTTCACTTATTTAACAGTCTGCTATGCAGCAACTTGTCAAAGGCCTTCTGGAAATCTAAATAAATCACATCCACTGGTTCTCCTTTGTTTAACTTCCTTGTTACTTGAAAAGATTTGTCAGACATGACCTCCCCTTGACAAAGCCGTGCTGACTCAGTCCTATTTTATCATGCACTTGAAAGTACTCCGCGATTTCAACTTTAATAATGGACTCTAAAATGTTCCCAATGACCGAAGTCAGGCTAACCGGTCTATAACCGTCTTCTGCCTCCCTCCCTTCTTAAACAACGGTGTTAGATTTGCCACTTTCCTGTCCTATGGGACCCTTCCAGTGATTCCTGAAAGATTACCACCAATGCCGCCAGGATCTCCTCAGCTATCCCTTTTAGAACCCTAGTGTATCGTCCATCCGGTCCAGGTGATTTATCCACTTTCTGACCTTTAACTTTCCTCAGAACCTTCTCCTTAGTGATGGCCACTGCACTCACCTCTGCCCTCTGATTCTCCTGGAGCTCTGTCATACCACCGGTGTCTTCCTCCGTGAAGACTGATGCAAAGTCACTATTCAGTTCCTCTGCCATTTCTTTGTTTCCTATTATTACTTCTCCAGCCCCACTTTCCAGTGGTCCAATGTCTATTTTTGCCTCTCTCTTACCTTTTATATATTGAAAAAAAAACTTCCTCTCTTTTATATTACTAGCTAGCTTGCACTCATATTTCATCTTCGCACACGCGTTTTTGCTTTTTTAGTTGCCCTCTGCTCACTTTTAAAGACTTTCCAATCCTCTGGCTTCCCACTAATCCTCGCCACTTTGTATGCTTTTTGTTTGCTTTTATGCTATCCTTGACTTCCCTCGTCAGCCATGGATGCCTTGTGCTCCCCTTAGCATGTTTCCTTGTCCTTGGGATGAATTTCTGTTGTGCGTCCTGAATAACTCCCAAAAACCCCTTCCATTGCAGTTCCACTGTCTTCCCTGCTAGGCTCCTTTTCCAATCAACTCTGGCCAGCTCCTCTCTCGTGTCTTTGTACTTACCCTTATTTAATCACTGCACCTCACCAGACAGCCAACCAATGCGTTGCACTGGAGTGAGCACAGTAAGAAGTCTTACAACACCAGGTCTTCAAATCACTAGCTTTCGGAGCACTGCTCCTTCACCTGAGGCAGGAGCAGTGCTCTGGAAGCTAGTGATTTGAAACAAACCTGTTGGACTTTAACCTGGTGTTGTAAGACTTCTTACTGCCCTGACATCTGCAAAGGGCAGCCAATCATTGCCCCGAGTCCGACCAAACACAGTCACTGCCCTGCCAACACTCTGGCAGCCAATCACTGCCCTGACACCTGCAAAGGGCAGCCAATCAATGCCCTGATGACAAAGGACAGCCAATCACTGCCCTGAGACCTAAAGAACACAGCCAATCACTGCTCTGTCAACTGTTTATCAGCCACTGCCCTCTGACAATCACTGCCTTCTACCATTTCCGAAAGCCAATCACCAACCCTTTCCCGGACAACCACCACACACATCCGTCGACATTATCAGCAGCTGTCCACCCCCCATCTCTCCTCACCGTAACACTAATCCCCCATTACCCCCCCCAACCCCTCCCCCCCCCCCCCCCCCCCCCCCCCAACCGCAACTCAAATCCTCACCAAATGGCCCCCACCCCCAGGGTACCGTAATAGTTGCGATTTGACTCACCTTTCCATCTCCTGTTATTTTACCCACAAAATCAACTGGACATTTCTCCCGACCACAGACGGCACGGAGAAATGCAGAGTCCTTCGAGCGCATAAGAAGAGCATTTGTCTCCTGATACTCCGCTCCCCACAGCTCCAGCACACTCAGGGTTGGGTCCCCCACCTTAAATCAGAGTGAAGACAATCAGGGGTAATATCCAAACCTCACAGTCACATCACTCACCGTACAAAACAGGGACAGAGAGGGTGATATATGCTTATAGGCACAGGGTAAGGCTAAAATTACTTAACAATTTCTTTGTACCCATATTTACTAAGGAAGAAAATGTTGACAAAATATCAGTGGAACAATAATAATCTTTATTCATGTCACAAGTAGACTTACATTAACACTGCAATCAAGTTACTGTGAAAAGCTCCTCGTCGCCACACTCCGGCGCCTGTTCGGATACACTGACGGAAAGTCAGAATGTCCAATTCACCCAGCAGCTCATCTTTCGGGACATGTGGGAGGAAACTAGAGCAACCGGAGGAAACCCACACAGACAGGGAGAGAATGTGCAAACTCTGTACAGACAGTGACCCAAGCTGGGACTCAAACACGGGTCCCTGATGCTGTGAAGCCCCAGTGTTAACCACTGTGCCGAAATGGTAGAGCTAATGAATGGATGGGGTGAAAATTGATAGCCAGGAAGTATTGGAAAGGTTGGCTATGCTTAAGGGTGCATATGTCACCTAGAACAAAGAAAAAAGAAGAGTACAGCACAGGAACAGGCCCTTTGGCCCTCCAAGCCTGTACCGACCATGCTGCCCGTCTAAACTAAAATCTTCTACACTTCCAGGGTTCGTATCCCTCTATTCCCATCCTATTCATGTATTTGTCAAGATGCCCCTTAAATGTCACTATCGTCCCCGCTTCCACCACCTCGTCCGGCAGAGAGTTCCTGGCACCCACTACCCTCTGTGTAAAAGACTTGACTCGTACATCTCCTCTAAACCTTGCCCCTCGCACCTTAAACCTATGCCCCCCAGTAATTGACCCCTCCACCCTGAGAAAAAGCCTCTGACTATCCACTCTGTCTATGCCCCTCATAATTTTGTAGTTCTCTATCAGGTCACCCCTCAACCTCCGTTGTTCCAGTGAGAACAAACCGGGTTTATTCAACCACTCCTCATAGCTAATGCCCTCCATACCAAGCATCATCCTGGTAAATCTCTTCTGCACCCTCACTAAAGCCTCCACATCCTTCTGGTAGTGTGGCGACAGAATTGAACCTAGTCTGGATGGCTTGCTTCCCGGGCTGCGAAAAGAAGTGGTGCTGGAGAGAGCAGAAGGGTTTGTGTTAAGCTTTGAATCTTCCCGAGATACTGGGGAGATGCAAAGGATTGTAGAGTGGCAAATGTGAGACAGTTATTCAAGAAATGGTGTAAGGAAGGATAGTCCTAGTAACTATGGGCCATTTAGTTTAACACCAGTGGTGGATAAGGTTTTAAAGTAAAACAATTGCTACAGATACAAAGCTTATAAGTTTGTTCAGGGACTGTCTGTTTAAAGTAAAATGGAGTTGTGAAGGAGGTTGAGACCTGCTCTAAATTCTGCCCAACTTGCTATGGGGACTGTAATGCACAGAACACTTATTGGGAAGAAGTTGCAAGACTTGACACTGCGAAAACTGTGGGAGAGGTAACAGCGCAGCAAGGGTAAAAGGGGCAGTGACAGAGAGAATGAGAGTGTGAGAGAATGTGAGCGAGAGGGTGAGAGCAAGAGAGTGAGACCGAGAGACCTAGGAAGCGAGGGTGTGAGAACGAGAGAGAGAGAGAGTGTGAGAGTGTGACAGAGAGAGTGAAAGAGTGAGAGAATGTGAAAGTGAGCGAGAGAGTGAGAGAGAACAAGCACATCCTTCCTTAGATACGCGGCCTAGACTGCTCACAATACTCCAAATGGGCTCTGACCAGAGCCTTATATAGCCTCAGAAGTACATCCCTGGTCTTGTATTCCAGCCCTCTCGACATGAATGCGAACATTGCATTTGCCTTCCTAACTGCCAACTTAACCTGCACGTTAACCTTTAGAGAATCATGAACAAGGACTCCCAAGTCCCTCTGTGCTTCTGATTTGCTAAGCAATTCTCCATTTAGAAAATAGTCTATGCCTCCATTTCTCCTTCCAAAGTAGTAATAATAATAATAAAAATAATAATAATAATAATAATCACTTATTGTCACAAGTAGGCTTCAATGAAGTTACTGTGAAAATCCCCGAGTTGCCACATTCCGGTGTCTGTTCGGGAAGGCCGGCACAGGAATTGAACCCGCGCTGCTGCCTTGTTCTGCATTACAAGCCACTGTGCTACACCAGCCCCTAAGTGCATAACGTCACACTTTTCCACATTGTATTCCATCTGCCACTACTTTGCCCACTCTCCTGTCCAAGTCCTTGTGCAGCCCGCCTGCCTTCCTCAATACTATCTGTCCCTCTACAGATCTTTGTACCATCTAGCAACAGTGCCTTCAGTTCCTTCTTTCTTGTACAAAGTTGTGGTCCCAGCACCAACCACTGAGGCACACCACTAGTCACCGGCTGCCATCCTGAAAAAAATACCTTTATCCCCACTCTCTGCCTTCTGCCAGTCAGCCAATCTGTCATCCATGCCAGCATCTTACCCTTAATACCATGGGCTCTTAACAGTCTCCTATGTGGCACCTTGTCAAAGGCCTTTTGGAAATCTAAATAAATGGCGTCCACTGGTTCTCTTGTGTCTAACTTCCTTGTTACTTCTAACAGATTTGTCAGACATGACCTCCCCTTGACAAAGCCCTTCTGACTCTGTCCTATTTTATCTTGCACTTCCAAGTACTCCGTGACTTCATCTTTAATAATAGACTCTAAAATCTTACCAATGACCAAAGTCAGACTAACCGGCCTATAATTCCAGTCTTCTGCTTCCCTCCCTTCTTAAACGGTGTTACATTAGCCACTTTCCAGTCCTCTGGGAACCTTCCAGTCTCCAAGATTCCTGAAAGATCACCGCCAATGCCTCCAGGATCTCCTCAGCTATCTCTTTTAGAACCCTAGGGTGTAGTCCATCCGGTCTGATTGATTTATTCACCTTCAGACCTTTCAGTTTTCATAGAATTTACAGTGCAGAAGGAGGCCATTCGGCCCATCGAGTCTGCACCTGCTCCTGGAAAGAGCACCCTACCCAAGGTTAACACCTCCTCCCTATCCCCATAACCCAGTAACCCTACCCAACACTAAGGGCAATTTTGGACACTAAGGGCAATTTATCAGGGGCAATCCACCTAACCTGCACATCTTTGGACTGTGGGAGGAAACCGGAGCACCCGGAGGAAACCCACGCACACACGGGGAGGATGTGCAGACTCCGCACAGACAGTGACCCAAGCCGGAATCGAACCTGAGACTCTGGAACTGTTAAGCGATTGTGCTATCCACAATGCTACCATTTGCCCAAACCTTCTCCTTAGTGATGGTCACTGCACTTACCTCTGCCCCCTGATTCTCCTGGAGCTCTGGCATCCCACTGGTGTCTTCCACGGTGAAGACTGATGATAAGTAACTATTCAGTTCCTCTGCCATTTCTTTGTTTCCTATTATTACTTCTCCAGGCACATTTTCCAGTAGTCCAATACCTATTTTTGTCTCGCTCTTACCTTTTACATATTGCCAAAACTTTGCCATCTTCCTTTATATTTCTAGCTAGCTTGCACTCATATTTCATCTTCTCCCCCAATTGCTTTTTTAGTTGTCCTCTGCTCGGTTTTAAAGGCGTCCCAATCCTCTGGCTTCCCACCAACCCTCACCACTTTGTATGCTTTTTCTTTTGATTTTATACTGTCCTGGACTTCCCTCATCAGACATGGATGCCTTGTCCTCCCCTTAGCTTGTTTCCTCCTCTTTGGGATGAATTTTTGTTGTGCCTTCCGAATAACCCCAAAAACTCCTGCCATTGCTGTTCCACTGTCTTCCCTGCTAGGCTCCTTTTCCAGTCAACTCTGGCCAGCTCCTCCCTCATGTCTTTGTAGTTACCCTTGTTCAATTGTAATACCATTACATCTGATTCCAGCTTCTCCCTCTCAAGCTGCAGGGTAAATTATATCATACTGTGGTCACTGAACTCTGAGGGTTCCTTCACCTTAAGTTCCCTAATCAAGTCTGCCTCATTACACATCACCAAATCCAGAATTGCCTGTTCCCTAGAAGGCTCCGTCACAAGCTGCTCCAAAAAAACATCTCTTACACATTCCACAAATTCTTGGGATCCACTGCCAACCTGATTTTCCCAGTCCAACTGCATATTGAAGTTCCCCATGATTATTGTGATATTGCCTTTTTTATATGCCGTTTCTATCTCCGAATTTATTTTCTGCCCCACATCCTGACTACTGCTAGGGGGCCTGTACATAACTCCCATCAGGGTCTTTTTACCTTTGCGATTTCTCAACTCTAGCCATAGAGATTCTATGCCTTATGACTCTATATCGCTCCTTGCTATCGATTTAACTTCATTCCTTACTAAGAATGCAATCCCGCCTCCTTTGCCCATTTGCCTGTCCTTTCGATAGAGCACATATCCTTGGAAATTTCGATTCCAGCCCTGATCCCCTTGCAGCCACATCTCTGTGATGGCCAAAACACCGTACCGGCCAATTTCAACGTGCGCAACAAGTTCATTTACCTTGTTCCGTATTTCAACCCTAGAGGTTCTGCTTTTTAGCTTACTGCCTAACTCCCTGAACCCCTGCTGCAGGACATCATCACTCTTCCTGCCTATGTTGTTAATACCTATGTGCACTACAACCTCTGGCTGTTCACCCTCCCCCTTCAGGATGCCTGTGTTTGTTCAGAGACATCCTTGACCCTGCCACCAGGGAGGCAACATACCATCCTGGAGTCTCTTTCACGCCCACAGAATGCCTATCTGTGGCCCTTACTATAGAGTCCCCTATAACTATCACTCTCCTGCACTTTGTCCTCCCCTGCTGAGCAACAGAGCCAGTTGTGGTGCCACTGTTCTTACCGCTGTTGTTTTCTCCTGATAGGCTATCCCCCTCAACAATATCCAAAACGGTATACCTGTTAGACAGGGGGGCAGCCACAAGTGATTCCTGCACTGACTGCCTGCCCTTTCTAGTGGTAACCTATCTGTCTGCTTGCACTTAGGTTTTGTTGGTCCTTCTCCACCCGCATGGGGTGCTTTTGAGTACAAAAGCTGTGTGAGTGCCCAGGGAAGGTAATACTCCTCTGGTGAGATTGGTGTATGGATCAGAGGACAAGAAGTGCCTCGAGAGGAATAGCAGCTGGAACAGGTCAGTTTTCGTGGTGCGCCACAGGCGAAGGTGCCGGAGGACAAAGGGGCAGCCATGCCCACCCAGTGGTCAACGGAGCAGCTAGTGGAGTTTTTGAACAACATGGCAGCACGGTAGCACATTGGTTAGCACTGCTGCCTCAAATCTCTATGGACCTGGGTTCAATTCCTGCCTCGGGTGACTGTCTGTGTGGAGTTTTCACTTTCTTCCCGAGTCTCCGTGGGTTTCCTCCGGACACTCTGGTTTCTACCCAGAGTCCAAAGATGCAGGTTAGGTGGATTGGCCATGCTAAATTGTCCCTTAAGTGTCCAAAAGGTTAGGTGGGGTTACTGGGATAGGTGGGGACTTGGGCTTAAGTAGGGTGCTCTTTCCAAGGGCCGGTGCAGACTTGATGGGCCAAATGGCCTTCTTATGCATCATAGGGATTACAATGATTACAAATTCCAGCAGCAGAGGAAGGAGGCCTCGGAAGGCCTGGCTAAGGTGGTGCAGCCACTCAGGGTTGCCATTGAGAAAGTGGGGCAGAGGTTGGCGACTACAGGGCCTGGCGATTCAGAAGGCGGATTCAGGGATGGTTTTAGACAGAGAGAAATTGGAGTACCTGGAAAATTGCTCCAGGAGACCTAATTTGAGGATCGTCGCGATGCATGAGGGAGCGGTGGCCATGGAGTATGTGTTGAGGATGCTGGAGCAGTTGATAGGAGAGGGGGCCTTTGACAGGCCCCTCAAGGTGGATCAGGCGCATGGGACACAGAGGAGGCCACAGGTGGAAGAGCTGCCGAGGGTGCTGCTGATACGACTGCACTGTTTCTTGGATAAGGAAAAGATTTTCAAATGGGCGAGGCAGACCAGAAGGTGCACCTGGGAAGGGTCTACCAAAACCTGGGTGGAGAGTTGTTTAAGAGGAGAGCCGCTTTCAACCAGTAAAGACTTCAAGAAGGGAGTGAAGTTTGGAGTTTTGTACCCTGCCCGCTTGTGGGTGACTCACCAAAAACAGTTTTATTTTGATTCTCCAGAGGAGGCAATGGACTTCATGAGGGACCATGGATTGGGAGGAGTGTGAGGACACTAAACTTCGAGAGGAGCTTTGGGGTGGATAGTTTAGGGTGAGTTTTAACAGGGGAGCGGCAATGTTCCTTTTGTTCTTCTTTCAAAAGTGCCTTTTGTTCTTCTTTGTTGGCAGGTAGGTGGGAGGAACAGGGGATGCTGGACTGGAGGGGGATAGGCCTGGGCAGGGGCCACCATGCTAGTTGGGCGGGAAGTGGGGGGTCGCCAGGGGGAATGCATGCGGGGAGGGGCGTGGTTGCTGACATTGGTGTGGTTGATATATGGCAAAGTTGGGAAGGGAGAGATGGCGGTGGACGTCCAAGGGCGGGTCTGGAGGGGCACATAACAAGAGCTGGCCCAAGAATGGGTATGGCTGATTGGCAGGGAGGGGCGGGGCTTGGGGGGGCCCTGACCAGGCTGGTCACGTAGGCTGCGCGAGGGTTAAATGGGCTGGTTAATTGGTCGCGCATCTGAGGAGCCAAAAGGCGGACATTGTGTTCTTATAGGAGACGAGCAAAGAACAATACAGCACAAGAACAGACCCTTCGGCTCTCCAAGCCCACGCCGGCCACCTGAAGTTGGGGGATCAGACGAGGCTGAGAAGGGAATGGGTGGTGCAGGTGTTCCACTCCGGCTGGATATTAAGACAAGGGAAGTGGCGGTGTTGATCAAGGTGGTGTTTGAGGTGGGGAGAATTGTGGCCGATCCGGGGTGGGGAGTAGATATGTGGTGGTCAGCGGGAAGCTGGAGGGAATGTCAGTGGTCCTGGCAAACGTTTATGCCCCGAATTGGAATGAGGTGGATTTTATGAGGCGGGTGTTAGGGAGGATTCCGGATATAGATACGGACCGTTTGATTATGGGTATAGTTTTAATATGGTCCTGGATCCGAGCCTGGACCGGTTAAGCCCTAAGTTAATGAGGTTGGCAGTGGCAGGGAATTTATGGAGCGTATGGGAGGCAGAATATACCCATGTGCACTGGGTATATTCCCGGATGGACTTTTTCTTGATGGACACGTCGGCGGGGGTGGCGGATTCGGCGATCGTGGTCTCTGGCCACGCGCCGCATTGGGTGGATTTGCAGGTGGTTCAGGAGGCCAAATGCCACAGTGGCGGTTACATGTGGGGCTGCTGGTGGATGAGGGGGTGTGTGAGTAGTAGGAAAATTGTTAGAATCTATCATAAAGGAGGTGATATATACACACTTAGAAAATGATGATATGATTGGGCAGATTCAACATAGGTTTATGAAAGGGAAATTATGTTTGACAAACATGCTGGATAGTATCAGGGATATGAAGTTGTGGCATGCCCCTGGGCTGGATGGGTACCAGGCGGAATTTTATGAGGAATTTGCGATAGACCTAACACCACATATGTTGGGGACGTTTAATGAAGCAGTGGAGAAGGGGGAAGTTGACAGAGACATAACACAGGCAGTAATCACACTACTCCCGAAAAAGGGGAAGGACCCGGTGGAATGTGGGTCGTATCGGCCCAAATCACTATTAAACATGGATATGAAAGTATTGGTTAAGTTGTTGGCCGGGAGGATGGAGGACTGTGTCCCGGGGGTGGTTGCAGAAGATTAAACAGGTTTTGTGAAGGGCAGGTAGCTCACGAATAATAAGACGGCTGTTGAATGTGGTGATGAATCCGTCGGGGATTCTGATACCGGAGGTGGTGGTGTCCATGGACGTGGAGAAGGCATTTGATCGGGTAGAGTGGCGGTACTTGTTTGAGGTTTTGTGAAGGTTTGGGTTTGGGCCGAGATTTGTGGCACGGGCATGGTTGCTGCATGTGGCACCAAGGGCAAGGATGAGGACAAATGATATGAGCTCATGAAGCTTTGACCTACACAGGGTTACGAGGCAGGGGTGCCCGCTGTCACCGCTGCTGTTTGCATGGCGATAGAGCCATTGGGGATGGCTCTCAGGGGGTCGGCACAGTGACTGGGGATTATGAGGGCTCTGTGCCAGTGACCTCTTGCTGTATATTTCGGAACTGTTAGAGAGCATGGGAAGGATTATGGGCCTGCTGGGGGGTTTGGAGGGTTCTCAGGGTACAACCTGAATGTAGGGAAAAGCGAGGTATTCCCGGTGAATGAGCTGGCATGGCGGGCTAATTTAAGGGGAATACCATTTATGGTAGCGAGTGATAGGTTCAGGTACTTGGGGATTCAGGTAGCGAGGGAATGGGTGGGGCTGTGCGGGAATCATGGGTTTGAGCTGGGGGGATAAGAACAAAGAAAATTACAGAACAGGAACAGGCCCTTCGGCACTCCCAGCCTGCGCCGATCCAGATCCTTTATCTAAACCTATTGCCTAGGTCTACTTCTCTCTGTTCCCCACCCGTTCATATATCTGTCCAGATGCATCTTAAATGATGCTATCGTGCCCGCCTCTACCACCTCCGCTGGCAAAGCATTCCAGGCACCCACCACCCTCTGCGTAAAAAACATTCCACGCACATCTCCCTTAAACTTTTCCCCTCTTACCTTGAAATCGTGACCCCTTGTTATTGACACCCCCACTCTTGGAAAAAACTTGTTGCAATCCACCCTTTTCTTACCTCTCATAATTTTGTCGACCTCAATCAGGTCTCACCTCAACCTCCGTCTTTCCAATGAAAACAATCCTAATCTACTCAACCTTTCTTCATAGCTAGCACCCTCCATACCAGGCAACATCCTGGTGAATCTCCTCTGCACCCTCTCTAAAGCATCCACAGCCTTCTGGTAATGTGGCGACCAGAACTGCACGCAGTATTCCAAATGTGGCCTAACCAAAGTCCTATACAACTGTAACATGACCTGCCGACTCTTGTACTCAATACCCCGTCCGATGAAGGCAAGCATGTTGTATGCCTTCTTGACCACTCTATCAACCTGCGTTGCCACCTTCAGGGTACAATGGACCTGAACTCCCAGATTTCTCTGCACATCAATTTTCCCCAAGACCCTTCCATTGACCATATAGTCTGCTCTTGAGTTAGATCTTCCAAAATGCATCACCTCACATTTGCCTGGATTGAACTCCATCTGCCATTTCTCTGCCCAACTCTCCAGTCTATCTATATTTTGCTGTATTCTCTGACAGTCCGCCTCGCTACCTGCAACTCCACCAATCTTAATATCATCTGCAAACTTGCTAATCAGACCACCTATACCTTCGTCCAGACCATTAATGTATATCACAAACAACAGTGGTCCGAGCGCGGATCCCTGTGGAACACCATTAGTCACCTTTCTCCATTTTGAGACACTCCCTTCCACCACTACTCTCTGTCTCCTGTTGCCCAGCCAGTTCTTTATCCATCTAGCTAGTACACCCTGAACCCCATACAACTTCACTTTTTCCATCAACCTGCCATGGGAAACTTTATCAAATGCTTTTCTGAAGTCCATGTATATGACATCATCATATGACGTCCCTCATCAATTAACTTTGTCACTTCCTCAAAGAATTCTATTAGGTTTGTAAGACATGACCTTCCCTGCACAAAACCATGCTGCCTATCACTGATAAGTCTATTTTCTTCCAAATGTGAATAGATCCTATCCCTCAGTATCTTCTCCAACAGTTTGCCTACCACTGACGTCAAGCTCACAGGTCTATAATTCCCTGGATTATCCCTGCTACCCTTCTTAAACAAGGGGACAACATTAGCAATTCTCCAGTCCTCCGGGACCTCATCCGTGCTCAAGGATGCTGCAAAGATATCTGTTAAGGCCCCAGCTATTTTGTCCCTCGCTTCCCTCAGTAACCTGGGATAGATCCCATCCGGTCCTGGGGACTTGTCCACCTTAATGCCTTTTAGAATACCCAAAACCTCCCCCCTTCCTTATGCCGACATGACCTAGAGTATTTAAACATCCATCCCTAGCCTCAACATCCGTCTTGTCCCTCTCCTTGGTGAATACCGATGCAAGATAGTGTATATAGGAGTTGGAGGGAAGTGGGGCTGATAAAGGTGAGGGATGTGTATTTGGAGGAAGGGCTCACCAGTCTGGAGGAGCGAAGGGAGAGGGTAGAGCTGCCAAGCGGCAGTGAGTTCAGGTATTTGCAAGATAGGGACTTTGCGCGAAAGGTCTGGAGGGGGTTCCCTAGGCTGCACGGATACACCCTGCTGGAGCGACTGCTGCTTCTGGATGTGGAAGGGGAGGGAAGAATTGGGGATATATACAAGTCGCTGGGGGAGCAGGGAGGCGAACGGGTGGTGAAGATCAAGGAGAAATGGGGAGTGGAGTTGGGAGGGGAGATCAATTGGGGAGTATGGGTGAGGCACTACGTAGGGTAAAAGGGACATCCTCTTTTGCAAGGATGAGCCTGGTACAGTTTAAGGTGGTGCACAGTATGCATGTGACTCGGGTGAGAATGAGTGGGTTCTTTCAGGGGGTATCAGCTGAGTGTGTGAGGTGTGGGCGGGGGCCAACGAATTACACGCACATGCTTTGGGGATGTGAAAAATTGGGAAGATTCTGGGTGGGAGTGTTCGCGGTCTTAGCCAGGATAGTGGAGGAGGTGGTGGACCCGGACCTTTGGTGGCGATATTTGGGGTTTCAGAGAAGCTGGAGCTCACAGGGAGGAGGAAGACCGATGTCTTGGCCTTCGCCTCTCTAATTGCACGGCGGCAAATTTTGTTGGAGTGGCGGTCAGCATCGGGGGTAGCAGCTTGGTTAGGTGACCTGTGTGACTTCCTGCGATTAGAGAAGATAAAGCATGAGTTGAGGGGCTCTTCAGGAGGGTTTGAGGAAAGGTGGGGGATGTTTGTGACCGTGTTTGAGGGGCTGTTCGTCGCCGGGGAGAGAGGGGGTGAAAAAGGGGAAAAATCTGTACAGACTGTATAGTTGATTGTTGGGAAGTATGTTTGCCGGGGTATTTATTCGCTGTCACCTGTTTTGATACATGTTTGTAAGAAAGTACATTTTTTTTTTAAATTTGACAATGTTAGGGATTTTTTGAGGATGATACTTGCAGCAGAGATAGAGGGGAGTCTGTGGATTGTGGTGTATTTGGATTTTCAGAAGGCTTTTGAATCGAAATAAAGGCAATTATGAGGTGCGATTTGGAAGGGTAGACATTGGGAACTTTACAAATGGTGCTGATGATGGATCGGCAATGCTTCAGATTTAAAGAATATGTGCATGAATTACAATTATTCATTCCTATCTGATGCTAAAATAAAAGAGGAAAGGTGACTCAATCATGGCTCACAAAATAAATTGGAGACAATATTAAATCGAAGATGAGACATAAAATTGCTAGAAAAAGCAGCAAGCCTGAGGTTTTGGGAGCATTTTCGAATTCAGCAAAGGAGGACAAAAAAATTTGATCAAGAGGGGGAAAATAGAATATGACAGTAAAACTGCAGGGAACATAGGACATAGGCTGTAAAAGCTTCTATAAATATGTGAAGAACAAAGATTGGTAAAGACAAATATACTTTACAGTCAGAAGCCGGGAAATTATAATGGATAACAAAGAAATGGCAGAAGATTTGAACACATACTTTGGTTCTGATTCACAAAAGAGGGCACAAATAACCTCCGAGAAATGTTAGAAAACTAAGTCTCACATGGCCGACTGATGGAAATTAGTATCAGTAAGAAAATGGTGCTGGGGAAATTAACGGGGTTAAATGCTGACAAATCACCAGGATCTGATAATCTACATCCCAGAGAATTAAAGGAAGTGGCCCTAGAATTATTGGACGTATTGCTGGTCATCTTCCAAAATTTTAAAGACTCTGGAGCAGTTCCTATAGTTTGGAGGGTGGCAAATGTAATCCCATTAAAAATGGAGGGAGAGATTAAAGGGAGAATCTCCAGACCAGTTAGTCTGACACCAGTAGTGGGGAAGATACTAGAGTCTATTATAAAAGACGTGATAATAAAGAATGTTGGAAAAATGTTAATGAGATTGGACGAATCCAGCATGGGTTGAAGAAAGGTAAATTATAAGAACATAAGAACTAGGAGCAGGAGTAGGCCATCTGGCCCCTCGAGCCTGCTCCGCCAATCAATGAGATCATGGCTGATCTTTTGTGGACTCAGCTCCACGTTCCGGCCCGAACACCATAACCCTTAATCTTTATTCTTCAAAAAACTATCTATCTTTATCTTAAAAACATTTAATGTAGGAGCCTCAACTGCTTCACTGGGCAAGGAATTCCATAGATTCACAACACTTTGGGTGAAGAAGTTCCTCCTAAACTCAGTCCTAAATCTACTTCCCCTTATTTTGAGGCTATGTCCCCTAGTTCTGCTTTCACCCACGAGTGGAAACAACCTGCCCGCATATATCCTATCTATTCCCTTCATAATTTTAAATGTTTCTATAAGATCCCCCCTCATCCTTCTAAATTCCAACGAGTACAGTCCCAGTCTATTCAACCTCTCCTCGTAATCCAACCCTTTCAGCTCTGGGATTAACCTAGTGAATCTCCTCTGCACAACCTCCAGTGCCAGTACGTCCTTTCTCGAGTAAGGAGACCAAAACTGAACACAATACTCCAGGTGTGGCCTCACTAACACCTTATACAATTGCAGCATAACCTCCCTCGTCTTAAACTTCATCCCTCTAGCAATGAAGGACAAAATTCCATTTGCCTTCTTAATCACCTGTTGCACCTGTAAACCAACTTTCTGTGACTCATGCACTAGCACACCCAGGTCTCTCTGCACAGCAGCATGCTTTAATATTTTATTGTTTAAATAATAACCCCGTTTGCTGTTATTCCGACCAAAATGGATAACCTCACATTTGTCAACATTGTATTCCATCTGCCAGACCCTAGCCCATTCACTTAACCTATCCAAATCCCTCTGCAGACTTCCAGTATCCTCTGCACTTTTCGCTTTACCACTCATCTTAGTGTCATCTGCAAACTTGGACACATTGCCCTTGGTCCCCAACTCCAAATTGTGAACAATTGTGGGCCCAACACGGATCCCTGAGGGACACCACTAGCTACTAATTGCCAACCAGAGAAACACCCATTAATCCCCACTCTTTGCTTTCTATTAATTAACCAATCCTCTATCCATGCTACTACTTTACCCTTAATGCCATGCATCTTTATCTGATGCAGCAACCTTTTGTGTGGCACCTTGTCAAAGGCTTTCTGGAAATCCAGATATACCACATCCATTGTGGTATATCTACTGCACTGGTAATGTCCTCAAAAAATTCCACTAAATTAGTTAGGCACGACCTGCCCTTTATGAACCCATGCTACGTCTGCCCAATGGGACAATTTCTATCCAGATGCCTCGCTATTTCTTCCTTGATGATAGATTCCAGCATCTTCCCTGCTACCGAAGTTAAGCTCACGGGCCTATAATTTCCTGCTCTCTGCCTACCTCCTTTTTTAAACAGTGGTGTCACGTTTGCTAATTTCCAATCCACCGGGACCACCCCAGAGTCTAGTGAATTTTGGTAAATCATCATTAGTGCATCTGCAATTTCCCTAGCCATCTCTTTTAGCACTCTGGGATGCATTCCAACAGGGCCAGGAGATTTGTCTACCTTTAGCCCCATTAGCTTGCCCATCACTACCTCCTTAGTGATAACAATCCTCTCAAGGTCCTCACCTGTCATAGCCTCATTTCCATCAGTCACTGGCATGTTATTTGTGTCTTCCACTGTGAAGACCGACCCAAAAAACCTGTTCAGTTCCTCAGCCATTTCCTCATCTCCCATTATTAAATCTCCCTTCTCCCAATATTTACTTTCGCCACTCTTTTTTGTTTTATATATTTGTAAAAACTTTTACCGTCTATTTTTATATTCTTAACAAATCTATTGGATGTAACTAATAGAAGAGATAAGTGAGAACCAGTGGATGGGATGTATTTGGACTTTCAGAAGGCTTTTGATAAGGCCCCTCATAAGTGGTCAGTGGGTAAAATTAAACCACATGGGATAGGGGTAATGTGTTGGCATGGACCGAGACTTGTTTGATAGACAGCAACAGAGGGTAGGAATAAATGGATCTTTTTCCGAGTGGCAGGCAGTGACTTGTGGGGTACTGCAGGGGTCATACTTGGGCCCAAGCTGTTCATGAAATACACAAGACCTGGATAAGGGAACCAAATGCAAT
This sequence comes from Scyliorhinus canicula, assembly GCF_902713615.1. Taxonomy (NCBI): domain Eukaryota; kingdom Metazoa; phylum Chordata; class Chondrichthyes; order Carcharhiniformes; family Scyliorhinidae; genus Scyliorhinus; species Scyliorhinus canicula. The sequence continues at coordinate 96,555,140 of NC_052156.1, forward strand.
GTTTCCAAGTTTGCTGCTGTCACAAATCTGGGCAGAATTGTGAGGAGGATGCAAGGCGGCTTCAAGGTGATTTGGACAAGTTGAGTGAGTGGGCAAACATATGGCAGATGCAGTACAATGTGGCTAAATGTGAAGTTATAAACTTTGCTGTGGAAAAACAGAAATGAGGAGTATTATTTAAATGGTGATATGTTGGGAAATATGGATGTAGAAAGGGATCTGGATGTCCTTGTACACCAATGAAGGAAAGTGGAGAGGCAGGTACAGCAAGCAATTAGGAAGGCAAATGGGATATTGGCCTTCATTGTAAGAGGATTTGAGTTCATAAGTAGGGATGTCTTACTGCAGTTATACAGGGCCTTGGTGAGGCTACATTTGGAGTATTGTGTGGAGTTTTTATCTCCCTACCTAAGAAAGGATATATTTGAGGTAGTGTAGCGGAGGTTCACTAGGCTGATACCGGGGTTGGCGGGACTGTAACCCTAACTCTAATCCTAACCCTATCATGAGGAGAGATTTGTTCAACTAGGCCTTAGAGTTTAGAAGGAGGGGAGGAGATCTGATTGAAACTTAGAAAATTTTAACAGGGATGGACAGACGAGATGCAGGTAGGATGTTTTTCCTGGTTGGGGAATCCAGAACCAGGCAGCACAGTCTTAGGATACAAGATAGTCTGAGATGAGGAAACATTTCTTCATTCAAAGGGTGGTGAACCTGTGGAACACTCTCGCACAGCAATCCCTCCTCCGGGGCCTCCGCATATCTCCTATCCACCTGCACCATCTCCCCTATCAATCTTTCCCTTTCCCTCTGTTCCCCCCTCTCCCTATGGGTTCGGATGGAGATCAATTCCCCCCTCATCACCGCCTTCAATGCCTCCCAGACTGTCCCCACCCGAACCTCCCCGTTATCATTGGCCTCGAGGTATCTCTCAATACACCCCCGGACCCTCCCGGCCACCTCCTCCTCTGCCAGCAGCCCCACCTCCATGCGCCAGAGCGGACGTTGGTCCCTCTCTTCCCCCAGCCCGAGGTCCATCCAGTGCGGGGCATGATCCGAAATGGCAATGGCGGAGTATTCCACTTCCTCCACCCTCGACACCAGCCCTCTGCTCAGGACAAAAAAGTCAATCCTTGAGTAGGCCTTATGTACATGGGAAAAAAACGAGTATTCCCTGGCCCTTGGCCTCGCAAACCTCCAAGGGTCCACCCGCCCCAATCTGGTCCATAAATCCCTTCAGCACCTTAGCCGCCGCCGACCTCCTACCCGTCCGGGACTTGGATCGATCCAATGGGGGATTCAGCACAGTGTTAAAGTCTCCCCCCATGATCAGGCCCCCCACCTCCAGGTCCGGAATGCGGCCCAACATACGCCGCATGAACCCCGCATCGTCCCAATTTGGGGCATAAACATTCACCAACGCTACCCGCTCCCCTGCAGCTTGCCACTCACCATCACGTACCTCCCGCCACTGTCAGCCACCACCTTCAACGCCTCAAACGACACCTTCTTCCCCACAAGGATCGCCACCCCCTTACTCTTCTCGTCCAGCCCTGAGTGGAATACCTGGCCCACCAACCCCTTTCTCAGCCGGACCTGGTCCACCACTCTCAGGTGTGTCTCCTGGAGCATGGCCACATCCGCCTTCAGTCCCTTCAGATGCGCAACTACTCGGGCCCTTTTGACCGGCCCATTCAGCCCCCTCACATTCCAGGTTATCAGCCGGATCCGAGGGCTCCCTGCCCCCTTCCCCTGCCGATTAGCCATACCCCATCCCTTGCCCACCCCCGGCAAGCGCCCCACGCTCTGCCAGTTTCCCACGGCGGCACCTCCCCCCCTACAGCATCCCCTGCGTCCTCCAGCTCCTTCCTGACCGTTTCAGCAGCAACCCGGTAACCCCCCCCCCCCCCCCCCCAGGCTAGGACCCCTCCTAGCCACGCCCCCCCCCCCCCCCCTCTACAGCACTGCCATGAGCCAGCTATCTTCTGCTGACCCCGGCGGCTCCCGCCCTACTTTCGGCTCCTCCCAACGTGGGACTGCCCCTCCTCCATAGTGCCCATCAACCAGTCCACCCTCCCCCGCTCCTGCGCGGGAAAAGAAAACCCCGCCCCCTCCCACTCCCAGCACGGGGACCCCGCAGAAAGCCCGCGCTTTCGCCCTGCCGGGCCCCGCCTCCTCCAGGGCCACTCCCACTGTCAGTCCCCCCCACCAGCTCCCCAAACACCCCATTTACACCCCTCAGTCCAAACCCATCCACCCAACTCCTGCTAGAAAACCCATAAAGAAAACACCCGTACGGTATCACCCCACCCACCCTACGGCCACCCCACCTCATACCCTAAACCCCGCAAATACACATACAGTATAAATAAATACAGTATTCTACAGCATCCCCCATCCGGGGGACCCTCAGTTTGTGTCCAGTTTCTCGGCTTGCACGAAGGCCCACGCCTCCTCCGGGGAATCAAAATAGTGGTGCCGATCCTTGTCGGTGACCCACAGACGCGCCGGCTGCAGCATTCCAAACTTCACCTTCCGTCTGTGGAGCACCGCCTTCGTCCAGTTAAACCCGGCCCTCCGCCTCGCCACCTCCGCACTCCAGTCCTGGAAGATCCGCACCTCCGTGTTCTCCCATTTGCTGCTCCGCTCCTTCTTGGCCCACCGGAGCACACACTCACGATCCACGAACCGGTGGAACCTCACCAACACCGCCTGTGGCGGCTCGTTCGGCTTGGGCCTCCTAGCCAAAATTCTGTGGGCCTCCTCCAACTCCAGGGGCCCCTGGAAGGACCCAGCCCCCATCAGCGTGTTCAGCATCATCACCACATAGGCCGCTAGGTCCGACCCCTCCAGCCCCTCCGTGAGGCCCAGGATCCGTAAATTCTTCCTCCTCGACCGGTTGTCCAACTCCTCGAACCGCTCCTGCCATCTTTTATGGAGCGCCTCGTGCACCTCCACCTTCCCCACCACGGCCACGACCTCGTCCTCCCTCTCGGCGGCCTGTTGCTGCAGCTCCCGGATCGCAGCCCCCTGGGCCGTCTGGGTCTCCATCAGTTCCCTGTTGGTTACCTTGATGGACTCCAGCAGCTCCACTTTCAGATCCTGGAAGCAGCGCAGCAGAGTCGTCTGCTGCTCCTGGACCCACTTCTTCAGTTCTTCAAAACTTTCGCCGGCCGCCATTTTGTCCTTCGGGTCTCGATTTTTTTTCAAGAGATTTTCTTCCCGATTCTCTCCCTGCTCCGCTCCTGGTCTGCACCATGGGGCCTCTGGGGCGACTCCTGGCCTCTTCCCCCGTCGGGATTTGCCTCTCAAGCTCCGTTGGGGGCCTTTAAAAAAGCCCCGAAGTCCGTTTATTTCGGGAGCCTCCGAACGTGCGGCTCAGCTGGTCATTGCCGCTACCGGAAGTCCAAGTGCCCATAGTGTTAAGGGATGACTGGCAGAAGGCAGAGAGCAGGGATAAAGGGGTCTTTTTCAGGATGGCAGCCAGTGACGAGTGCTGTGCCTCAGGGGTCTGTGCTGGGACCAGAACTTTTCACATTTTACATAAATGATCTGGAAGAAGACACTGAAGGCACTGTAGAGAGACAGGTAGTACTGAGGAAACAAGGGGGCTGCAGAAGGATTTGGACAAGCTAGGAGAGTGGGCAATGAAGTGGCAAATGAAATACAATGTGGAAAAATGTGAGGTTATGCACTTTGGAAGGAGGAATTTAGGCATAGACTATTATCTAAATGGGGAAATACTTAGGAAATCAGAAGCACAAGGGGACTTGGGAGTCCTTGTTCACGATTCTCTTCAGGTTAACGTGCAGGTTCAGTCGGCAGTTAAGAAGGCAAATGCAATGTTAGCATTCATGTCAGGAGGGCCAGAATAGAACACCAGGGATGTACTTCTGAGGCTGTATAAGGCTCTGGTCAGACCCCATTTGGAGTATTGTGAGCAGTTTTGGGCCCCATATCTAAGGAAGGATACTTTGGAAAGGGTCCAGAGGAGGTTCACAAGAATGATCCCTGGAATGAAGAACTTGTCGTATGAGGAACAAAGAACAAAGAAAAGTACAGCATAGGAACAGGCCCTTCGGCCCTCCAAGCCTGTGCCGACCATGCTGCCCGTCTAAACTAAAATCTTATGCACTTCCGGGGTCCGTGTCCCTCTAGAACATAGAACATAGAACGATACAGCGCAGTACAGGCCCTTCGGCCTTCGATGTTGCACCGACATGGAAAAAAAAACTAAAGGCCATCACTATGCCCTTATCATCCATATGCTTATCCAATAAACTTTTAAATGCCTTCAATGTTGGCGAGTTCACTACTGTTGCAGGTAGGGCATTCCACGGCCTCACCACTCTTTGCGTAAAAAACCCACCTCTGACCTCTGTCCTATATCTATTACCCCTCAATTTAAAGCTATGTCCCCTCGTGCTAGCCACCTCCATCCACGGGAGAAGGCTCTCACTGTCCACCCTATCTAACCCTCTGATCATTTTGTATGCCTCTATTAAGTCACCTCTTAACCTTCTTCTCTCTAACGAAAACAACCTCAAGTCCATCAGCCTTTCCTCATAAGATTTTCCCTCCATACCAGGCAACATCCTGGTAAATCTCCTCTGCACCCGTTCCAAAGCTTCCCATCCTATTCATGTAACAGCTGAGGACTCTGGGTCTGTACTCTTTGGAGTTCAGAAGGATGAGGGGTGATCTTATTGAAATTTACAGGATACTGTGAGGCCTGGATAGTGGATGTGGAGAGGATGTTTCCACTTGTAGGAAAAACAAGAACCAGAGGACACCATCTCAGACTAAAACAAAGAGGAATTTCTTCAGCCAGAGGGTGGTGAATCTATGGAACTCTTTGCCGCAGAAGGCTGTGGAGGCCAAATCACCGAGCGTCGTTAAGATAGAGATAGATAGGTTCTTGTTTAATAAGGGGATGAGGGGTTATGGGGAGAAGGCAGGAGAATGGGGATGAGAAAATATCAGCCATGATTGAATGGCGGAGCAGACTCGATGGACCGAGTGGCCTAATTCTGCTCCTATGTCTTATGGTATTTTATAGAGTTTGAAGAACGAGAGGTGATCCATTGAAACTTTCAATGTGTGTGATAGGGTGGGAGTTATTAGGATGATTCTCCTGGCTGCTGAGTCAAAAACAAGGAGACATCAATTCAGAATAAGGAGCAAGCTATTTAGGACTGAGATAGGAGGAATTTCTTCAATCAACGGGTGGTGAATCTTTGATATTCTCTGTCCCAGAGGCCGTTGAAGCTCAGTCATTGTATATGTTCAAGACAGGAATCAATAGATTTCTGGATTCGAATGACATCATGGTATATGGGGATAGTGCAGGAAAGTGGGACTGAGGTGGATGAGCAACCATAATTTAACAGGCCGAATGGTCTACTCTTGCTCCAAAGTTCCTCTGATATGAATTGACAGGTAGACAAGTGGCAGATTGAGATGCCTGAGGTGATGCATTTTGACAGAAAGGATTGGTAAAGGCAGTATAGACTCAATGACATAATTCTAAAGAGTGTACACAACATAGAGACCATGGGAGCTCAAGTACACAAATCTTTGAAGATAGCAGGACATATTGAAAGAGTGGTTAGGAAAGCATATGGGATCTTTACAAACTACAAAAGCATGGAAATTATTTTGAATCTTTATATATCTCTGGTTTGGCTTAGGCGAGAAGATTGCTTGCAATCCTGGCCAGATCAGGATCATGGGTTATGGGGAGAATGGGGATGAGAAAAATATCAGCCATGAATGGATGGCGGAGCAGACTCGATGGGCCGAGTGGCTTAATTCTGCTCCTATGTCTTATGGACTTACACGTTTGGAAGTCCATGCAACTAGATTTACAAGAATGCTTAAAGGGATGGGTGATTTTAGCTACGAGGTTTAGTTGGAGAAGCTGGGGCTGTTTTCATTCCAGCAAAGGAAGTTAAGAGGAGTTTGATAGAGGTGTACAAGACTACGACAGATTTAAATATGGTGGACAGAGAAAAGCTGCCCGCCAATGCCAGATATATGGGATTTATAAAATTGCTGCGTTTCGTACATCACTTTAATTTAGGGTAGAATGGACGAATGGCGAAAGTCATATGACCTGTTCTCAATTCTGCTGACAAGCATCCTAGATGGTGTGTTTGTTAAAGATGCAGGTGCAAGGTGCAGGTTGTTTAACTGGAAGGAGGTTATGTGGACGCCCCTTGTTAATTATTGGATACTGTAATTGGCAAGCATAGATTTTTTTAATTTTTCAGATATCAGTGAGAAACCAAAGTAGTAATCAGGACTATTAGTTGTGATTAGATATTGACTATCTTCGAATAAGTGCACAATTTCGATTGGCGCATGCAAATTTCTTGCAAGACCACAGGTGGCACGGTAGCACAGTACTTAGCACTGCTTGGGTCACTGTCTGTGTGGAGTCTGCACGTTCTCCCCGTGTCTGCGTGGGTTTCCGCCGGGTACTCCGGTTTCCTCCCACATTCCAAAGATGCGCAGGTGAGGTGGATTGGCCAGGCTAAATTGCCCTTAAGTGTCCAAAAAGGTTAGGTAAGGTTACGGGAATAAGGTGGAGGTGTGGGCTTAAGTAGGGAGCTTGTACCAAGGGCCAGTGCAGATTCGATGGGCTGAATGTCCACCATCTGCACCGTAAATTCTATGATCAGTCAACAGTAGAATGGTTGTATTCCTTGTTCGGGAAGCTTGTGGGCCAAGTGTCGGCAAACAAGATCCCTTGTTATAGCTTGATTAACTGGAACTCCCAAGTGTCATCTGGTCAATTAGGGGAACTATAGGTACACTATAGTTGAAAAGCAAGGAAATTCCCTCAACACACGATCCATGTGATTCACGTTGCCAGAGTGATGGGCTTTGAGAGAAGAAGAATGTATCAGAAGCCACAGTAGAATCTGATTACAAGGCTGTCCCAAAATATTCTTGAATTTCAGACAGGTTAGTCTCAGAGGCCTGAGAGATAGAGGCATCAAGTTTCTCTGGTTCACCATCAATGAATGCTCAAACTGAAAAGATAGAATCTGTGAGGATTTAAATGAGACTGGAAAATTTGCCTATCTTTGGGGAGAGGGGAGAATCTCTAGGGTAACCCTCACTGTAAAAGCCAGTTCAGGTTTAGAAGTCCTATGACTGGAAAAGCAAAAGAAGAGAAGTGAGCCCTCTGGAGCTAAGAATCATTGAGATACACAGCTTTCTACATATTAAAAAATCAAGGGAAATGGGGTTTGTGCAGGAAATTGGTGCTGAAGTAAAAGATCAGCCATGACCTCACTCAATGGTGGGGCAGGTTCGAAGGTCTGAATGGGCCCTGAAAGCACTGCTGCTTCTGTTTCTTACGTCCTCAATTTCTTCAAGTTGATCACTAGGAATTCAATGGATTTTCTAATAAGTTATCGGTCTCAACGAAGATGCTAACATTGACTAGGTTCAAAGACTAAGGGACGTAGATTTAACGTTTTGGGCAAGAAATGCAGTGGACTGTGACAAAGAAATTCTTCAGACAGTAATAGAACATAGACATAGAACATAGAACAGTACAGCACAGAACAGGCCCTTCGGCCCTCAATGTTGTGCCGAGCCATGATCACCCTACTCAAACCCACCTATCCACCCTATACCCGTAACCCAACAACCCCCCCCCCCTGAACCTTACTTTTATTAGGACACTATGGGCAATTTAGCATGGCCAATCCACCTAACCCGCACATCTTTGGACTGTGGGAGGAAACCAGAGCACCCGGAGGAAACCCACGCACACAGGGGGAGGACGTGCAGACTCCACACAGACAGTGACCCAGCCGGGAATCGAACCTGGGACCCTGGAGCTGTGAAGCATTTATGCTAACCACCATGCTACCCTGCTGCCCCCTGAACTCTGTCGATTGGGGCAATAGAAAACAAGACGATATTAACTTAAGAGTCATAGATCTACAGCACAGAAAAGGCCCTTTGGTCCATCGTGTCTGCCTGTCAAAAACAACCACCTAACCTCATTCCATTTTTCAAGACTTGGCCCATAGCCTTGTATGCCTTGGAATCGTAAGTGCACATCTAAACAGTTAAATGTTATGAGGTTCTCTGCCTTCAACACCCTTTCAGGCCTAGTTCCAGACTCCTACCACCCATGGGCAAAAAATGTTTCCTCACATCCCCTCTAAACCTCCTGGCCCTTATCTTAAATCTATGCCCCCTGGTGATTGATTGATCCCTCCACCAAGGGGAAAGGCTTCTTCCTGTCTACTCTATGTCCCTCATAATTTTATACATCTCAATCATGTCCCCCCTCAGTCTCCTCTGCTCCAAGGTAAACAACCCCAATCTATATTACAAACTGCCCAGCCCAGGCAACATCTGGTAAATCTCCTCGACACTTTCCTGTGCTATCACATCCCTTCTATAATGTGGATTCCAAAACTGCATTGGCCTAACCAATGTTTTATACAGTACCAGCATAACCTCCCTGCTCTTAAATTCTATGCCTCGGCTAATAAATGCAAGTATATCATCTGCCTTCTTAAGCACTGTATCTACCTGCCCTGCTACCTTAAGGGAATTGTGCACAAGCCCACCAAGGTCCCTCTGATCCATGGTGCTTCCCAGGGTCTGCTGTTTATCATGTATTCCCTTGCCTTGTTTATCCTGTCCAAGTGCATCACCTCATACTTATCCGGATTGAATTCCATTTGCCACTGATCAGCCCATCCGACCAGCTTGTCGATATCCTCCTCAAGGATAGTATGCTGGCGATGAAGATTTCTTTGTTTATGATCTGTGTGAGGGTGGGAGCAGTTGCCATCTTGGGTGGACCTGGATTCGAGATAGGTTAGGGCCCAGTTGGAGTTCCTTGCAAGGGAGATATGGCTGATTCTAGCGGTTACGTGGAAAGCTCGGGAGTTAAATGAGTCGCCTTTGCAGGTTCAGGATCAGACCAGGTTGAGGAAGGAAAGGATGGGCGGGGCTGGTGTTCTACTTAAATTTTGATGGATCTCGTTGACTTCCGGTGTTGACTAGGAGGGAGTAGGTTGCACATTTTGTGGCTCCCGTTTCGGTCGGACTTTTGGACCTTTTCCCCCGACTTTCTTGCGCTTTTGGCGTGGAACTGGAAAGCAATAGTACTCAGGCATTGAACCCATACAGAGTTGTATGGACTTGAGAAGCCGGAGGGACCGTAAATAGCAGAAGAAGTGGTCAAACAAGGGCACGGGGGTGGCTGTGAGAGTGACCAATATGGCCAGTGTCCAGAGCAAGGCGCCGACTGCCCAGCCTACAATGGAGCAGCTGCTACAGGCCATCCAGCGCGATAATCTGAAGCGCGATAATTTGGAGCCGCTCTAGAAGTCGATGGACCGATTGGAAAAAAGGCTGGATGATCAGGCTGAGAAGCTCCAGAAGCTGGAGAAGACGGTGGAGGAGCAGGCAGACTTTCAAACGGTGGCGGACGTGGAGATTCGGAGGTTGAGGGATCAGCAAAAAATGCTCCTGGAAAGGCTGGAGGACCTGGACAACAGATTGCAACGGCAGAATGTAAGGATTGTTGGCCTCCCGGAGGGGGCTGAGGGGCTGGATGCTGCCGCATATGTGGCAGATACGTTCCAGAAGCTGCTGGGGAACGAGGTGTTCCCTCGCCCGCCAGAGGTGGACAGGGCACACTGAGTGCAGGTGAGGCAGCCGCGACAAGGGGGCCCGCACGAGCGATGGTGGTCCAGTTCCACAGGTACCTGGACAAGGAGCGGGTTCTGCAATTGGCCAAGAGCACACAAAGCTGTACCTGGGACAACAGCACCCTGCGTGTTTATCAAGACCTGAGCACTGAAGTGGCCAGGAGGAGGGGAGGCTACAGGCAGGTGAAGGAGATTTTGTACAAGAACAAGGTGAAGTTTGGGCTGCTTTTTCCAGCATGACTGTGGGTTACGTATGAGAGTCAGCACCACTAATTCGAGGAACCCGAGGAGGCGATGGACTTTGTAAGAAGCAAGGGCTGGCTCTAAACTGAGGACTCTTGGACTCATGTTAGAACTTTTAAGTCTACTTTGTCTCCCTCTCGCTTTGAGACGCCTGCATGCTTGGGTCCGTTCTTTTCGACCTTTCTAGGTTGATGCATTTTGTTGCGATGTGTTTTTCTTGTTCTTTTTCATGGTTTCCCTGAATGGGCTTCCTTTTTGGGCTCTTTGTTCGGTGGGAGGTTAGGAGGGGGAGAATAAAAAAGAAAATAGTTAAAAAGGTGCGGTTATGATGGGGGTTTCGGAGGAGTTTTTTGCAATCTTCTGTGTGTGGAGGGAAAGGGCTGAGAGTGCCTGGTATTGCTTATCTCTATCTGTTTGATTTAAATTGCACTATTATTGGTGATGTTTTTGACTTGTATAGAGTGTGTGCTTAAGCAGGGCTGGTTTGGGGAAGTGTATGGATGGGCCGGGGGGAGGGGAGCCATGGAACAATAGGCGAGAGATGCGCTGGCGCTGAAACTGGGAGCCACCAGGCTAGCTGGGTGGGCTAGTCAACGGAAGCCAGGTTGGGGGGGGGGCTCATTTAGTTAGACTAGAGCAGGGGTTAGGTGGTGGGATGGTGTTGCTGGGGGGGGGGGGGGGGGAGAGTTGATCTGCTGACGAGGATGGACACTGGACTTGGCAACAGTGGGGAGGTCATGGGTGGAGCCGGCCAGAGAAGGCGCGACACATGGCTGGAGGGCTGGCCAAGGAAAGGGGATGATTGATCGGAAATGGGGGGGGGGGGGGAGTGCTCCCCCAACCAGGCTGATCACTTGGAATGTTAGAGGGCTAAACGGGCCAGTGCAGAGGGCGTATGTTTGCGGACGTAGTCATGCTGCAGGAGACGCACGTGAAAGTGGCAGACCAGGGTAGGTTAAGCAAGGGCTGGGTTAGTCAGGTCTTTCTGGGCAGCACAGTAGCATTGTGGCTAGCACAATTGCTTCACAGCTCCAGGGTCCCATGTTCGATTCCCGGCTTGGGTCACTGTGCGGAGTCTGCACATTCTCCCCGTGTGTGCGTGGGTTTCCTCCGGGTGCTCCGGTTTCCTCCCACGGTCCAAAGATGTGCAGGTTAGGTGGTTTGGCCATGATAAATTGCCCTTAGTGTCCAAAATTGCCCATAGTGTTGGGTGGGGTTACTGGGTTATGGGGATAGGGTGGAGGTGTGGGCTTGGGTAGGGTGCTCCTTCCAAGAGCCGGTGCAGACTCGATGGGCCGAATGGCCTCCTTCTGCACTGTAAACACTGCAGCTCTCCACTCTCAAAACCAAACTAAAAGTCACAGGCACACACCAGCTTTTGTTCAAAGCGAAAGTGAAAGCAGACAGACAGCCCATCTCCATCCACACTCTAACATCCATTTCTTGACAAACACCCATTTCTTAAAGGTGCACCCACTACAGCTATTTGATAAACACCCATTTCTTAAAGGTACTCTCACATGACACCTCACAGCAGTGACTATACTTCAAAAGTACTTACTCGGTTGTAAAGCATTTTGGGAACATCATGACGCCATGAAAGATGCTACATGAATGCAAGGTGCTACATAAATGCAAATTGAACAGTCCCAGTATGAGCTTGCAGTGCCGGAAAAGACCACTCTATCTGTCAGAACTCTGTTGAAACTTGGGGCCTCAGCGTGGGGCGCCCTGCCGAGGCCGCACTTTATCCCGTTTATCCACTGAGGAGCTCCACTCGGCAGAAATCCTATGTGTAGGAAGACATCGGGGAGGGAGGGGGGGGGGGGGGGGGTGAGAGGGGGTGGGGGGGGGGGGGAAGTTGGGGTTACCCCGCTTTGCAGTCAGCGAGAGCTGGGGTTGCACCTCATCAACGACAGAGGCAGAAGGAGACCCTTCATTGGCCGCGCTTGCAAGGTAGCTTGGTGGCGGCAAAATTTCAGGTATGCCTCCAACACACCAATATGCATCCTTCCTGCCTCCCCATATTACTATATAGGCCACCTTGCCTCTCAGCCAATCTCCAGCTGCCTGATAAAATCCAACGTAATGAGGTTGCATCCCACAATCAATTAAAATTTATTGTCCTGATTACAGGAAAAACCTACCCAACTAGCAGTTAGATAGATAGATGGATAGAGAACATAGAACATAGAACAGTACAGCACAGAACAGGCCCTTCGGCCCTCAATGTTGTGCCGAGCCATGATCACCCTACTCAAACCCACGTATCCACCCTATACCCATAACCCAACAACCCCCCCCCCTTAACCTTACTTTTTTTATTAGGACACTACGGGCAATTTAGCATGGCCAATCCACCTAACCCGCACATCTTTGGACTGTGGGAGGAAACCGGAGCACCCGGAGGAAACCCACGCACACAGGGGGAGGACGTGCAGACTCCACACAGACAGTGACCCAGCCGGGAATCGAACCTGGGACCCTGGAGCTGTGAAGCATTTATGCTAACCACCATGCTACCCTGCTGCCCTAGAAATACAGCACAGAACAGGCCCTTCGGCCCACGATGTCGTGCCGAACTTTTGTCCTAGGTTAATCATAGAATTTTGGACACTAAGGGCAATTTATCACAGCCAATCCACCCAACCCGCACATCTTTGGACTGTGGGAGGAAACCGGAGTACCCGGAGGAAACCCACACACACACGGGGAGGATGTGCAGACTCCACACAGACAGTGACCCAAGTCGAAATCGAACTTGGCACCCTGGAGCTGTGAAGCAATTGTGCTATCCACAATGCTACCGTGCTGCCCTTAAGAAGAAATGAATCTACACTCCATTATTCTACCCTAATCCATGTACCTATCCAATAGCCGCTTGAAGGTCCCCAACGTTTCCGACTCAACTACTTCCACATGCAGTGCATTCCATGCCCCCACAACTCCCTGGGTAAAGAGGTAGCTCTTTTATCCCCCCTATATCTTCCACCATTTACCTTAAATTTATGTCCCCTTGTAATGGTTTGTTCCACCCGGGGAAAAAGTCTCTGACTGTCTACTCCAGGGGTGGGCAAACTACGGCCCGCGGGCCGCATGCGGCCCGCCAAAGGTATTTCTGCAGCCCACCAAGTCATTAAAAAAAAAAAAAAAAAAAAAAGATTTTTCTAAAAAAAATTTTTTTTTTTTTTTAAAATTTTTTTTTTAAAAGGTTAATGGGTGGGGGGGCTGTTGGATTACTTACTGGCATAGGGTGGATACGTTGACTTGAGTAGGGTGATCATTGCTTGGCACAACGTCGAGGGCCAAAGGGCCTGTTCTGTGCTGTACTGTTCTATGTTCTATATGAGGCGCCCAGAATCATAACCGGGTGAAGTAATTATTTTACTTAATATACTATGCGGCCCTTTGTGAATTGTGAATTTCTGAATGCGGCCCTTGCACGGAAAAGTTTGCCCACCCCTGGTCTACTCTATCTATTCCCCTGATCATCTTATAAACCTCTATAAAGTCACCCCTCATCCTTCTCCGTTCTAATGAGAAAAGGCCTCCCACCCTCAACCTTTCCTCGTAAGACTTACTCTCCATTCCAGGCAACATCCTGGTAAATCTCCTTTGCACCTTTTCCAAAGCTTCCACATCCTTCCTAAAATGAGGTGACCAGAACTGCACACAGTACTCCAAATGTGGCCTGACCAAGGTTTTGTACAGCTGCGTCATCAACTCACGGCTCTTAAATTCAATCCCTCTGCTAATGAATGCTAGCACGCCATAGGCCTTCTTCCCAGCTCTATCCACTTGAGTGGCAACTTTCAAAGATCTATGAACATAGACCCCAAGATCTCTCTGCTCCTCCACATTGCCAAGAACCCTACCGTTAACTCTGTATTCCGCATTCATATTTGTCCTTCCAAAATGGACAACCTCACACTTGTCAGGGTTAAACTCCATCTGCCACTTCTCAGCCCAGCTCTGCATCCTATCTATGTCTCTTTGAAGCCGACAACAGCCCTCCTCACTATCTTGCAGTTACAAGGCAAAAACACCCACAATGCATATCAAAGTGTTTCATTCTTAGAATACATATTAGGAAGGTGGTTCTGCGCATGCGCACCAATGAGCAGGCACACATGCGCAGCGCGCGTGCGTTTTTTTTAAGGTCGTGGCCGCCAGTTTGAAGGCCGCTTGCAGCCTGCATTGTTAAAGCCGGCTGCTGTTGCTGTTGCATGCGAATATGCTCAAACGGGATCACCGCGACAGATGGCTCCGCGACCCTCCCGACACCCGCACGCGACCCACCATCGGGTTGCGACCCTATTTTGAAAATGCCTGATATAGACTTAACCCTTCAAAATTGGCACAAGTTAACAAGGAAATTGAAAGTATGCTTAAAAATGGCATAATTGAAGTGGGTTGCAGCCAATGGAGCTCACCCATAGTGATGGTACCGAAACCAGACGGTACCCAACGGTTGTGTGTGGACTATAGAAAGGCTAATGCAGTTACAAGAAGGGACTCTTATCCTATCCCACGTTTGGAGGTTTGCATGGAGAAGGTGGGACAATCAGTTTTTACTTCTAAATTGGATTTACTTAAAGGTTACTGGCAGGTACCTTTATCTGAAAGGAGGAAGGGGATTTCAGCTTTTGTGACTCCGGATGGTATATACCAATTGAAAGTTATGCCATTTGGAAAATCGCCCCAGCCACATTTCAACGGTTAACTAAGAAAGTTGTTTCAGGATTACCCAATTGTGCAGATGCATTGACGGTCTGGTAATTTTCAATTTTGAATTTGGTAAAGCCCAAGTCACTTTCCTTGGCCATACAATCGGACAGGGTCAAAGGGTCCCACGGGATGTGAAAACAAATGTTATTTGGGAGTTTCCAATACCCTCGACACGAAGAGAAATAATACATTTCTTGGCATGAGTGGATTTTACCGGAAATTTGTGCAAACCTTAGCAGCATGGTTGCTCCACTGACGGACTTGCTAAAGAAACGCAGACAATTTCAGTGGACAGCAGAGTGTCAACAGGCATTTGACTGCCTGAAGGCTGTCTTAACCAATGTTCCTGTGTTGTAGAATTACAAGGGGCTCTGTGATCGGATTGAACGAAAGTATCTGATTTTAAAGAGAAATGCCGAGGCGCAGAGAAATGGATGATCGTGCAGTGACCTTCTTGTCCAAAGAGACTGTCAATCAAGAGGAATTCCAGTTGGAGGAAGAAGAACTAAAATGTTATTATACCTGTTTGTGTGTTTTGTTTTATGAAATGAAAAAGTATTTTACTGTCAGTATTTCATAAAGGGAAGTGAAAAGGTGAAAAATGAAAGCACCTTGAAGTTGATGTGTTTTTTTTTCTTGGGTGGAGGGTAATTACGATGCGATTAGGCAAGAATTGGGGAGCATAAGATGGAAACAGGAACTGTCAGGGATAGGCACAATTGAGATGTGGAGCTTGTTCAAGTAGCAAATACTGCGTGTCCTTGATGTATGTCCCTGTCAGGCAGGGAGGAAATGGTCGAGTGAGGGAACCATTTACAAAAGAGGTTGATTGGCTTGTCAAGAGGAAGAAGGGGGCTTATTTAAGGATGAGAAAACAAGGTTCAGTTAGGGCACTTGAGGGATACAAGATAGCTAGGAAGGAGCTCAAGAAAGGGCTTAGGAGAGCTAGGACGGGGCATGAGAAGTCCTTGGCGGGTAGGATCAAAGAAAACCCCAAGGCTTTTTACACTTACGTGAGGAATAAAAGAATGACCAAGGTGAAGTTAGGGCCGGTCAAGGACAGTAGTGGGAACGTGTGCATGGAGTCTGAAGATTTAGGCGAGGCCCTAAATGAATACTTTTCTTCAGTGTTCACAAAGGAGAGGGGCCATGTTGTTGAGGAGGATAGTGCGATACAGGCTGGTAGGCTGGAGGAGGTAGATATTCGGAAGGAAGATGTGTTCAAAACTTTCAGAAGCCTGAGGATAGAAAAGTCCCCTGGGCCTAATGGGATATATCCTAGGATTCTTTGGGAGGCAAGGGATGAGATTGTAGAGCCTTTGGCTTTGATCTTTATGTCCTCACTGTCTACAGGAATAGTACCAGAAGGCTGGAGAGAAGCGAATGTTGTCCCCCTTCCTCAAGAAAGGAAATAGCTGATTAGTCTCACTTCGGTCATAGGAAAATTATTGGAAAGGGTCCTGAGGGTTAGGATTTATGATCATTTGGAAAGATACAGCTTAATCCAGGACAGTCAGCACGGATTTGTGAGGGGTAAGTCTTGCCTCACAAGTTTGATTGTATTCTTTGAGGAGGTAACTAAGTACATAGATGAAGGTAGAGCAGTTGATGTTGTATACATGGATTTTAGTAAGGCGTTTGATGGTCAGCTCATGCAGAAACTAAGGAGGCATGGCACAGAGGGAAATTTGGCCGATTGGATCAGTAACTGACTATCACATAGAAGATAGAGGGTGGTGGTAGATGGTAAATTTTCATCCTGGAGCCCAGTCACCAGCGGGCACCACAGGGATCAGTGCTGGGTCCTCTGCTATTTGTGATTTTTATCAATGACTTGGATGATGGAGTTAAAGGTTGGGTTAGTAAATTTGCTGATGACACCAAGATTGGAGTAGTGGATAATGTGGAGGGCTGTTGTCGACTGCAAAGAGACATTGATAGGATGCAGAGCTGGACTGAAAAGTGGCAGATGGAGTTTAACCTTGATAAGTGTGAGATGATTCATTTTCATAGGACAAATTTGAATGCGGACTACAGGGTTAACGGCAGGGTTCTGAAGAATGTGGAGGAGCAGAGATCTCGGAGTTCATGTCCATAGATCTCTGAAAGTTGCCACCCAAGTGAATAGAGTGAAGAAAGCCTATAGTGTGTTAGCATTTATTAACAGGGGGATTAAGTTTAAGAGCCGTGAGGTTATGCTGCAACTGTACAAGACCTTGGTTAGACCACATTTGGGGTATTGTGTGCAGTTCTGGTCACCTCATTATAGGAAGGAAGTGGAAGCATTGGAAAGGGTGCAAAGGAGATTTACCAGGATGCTGCCTGGATTGCAGGATAGGTCTTATGAGGAAAGGTTGAGGGAGCTAGGGCTTTTCTCTTTGGAGCGAAGGAGGATGAGAAATGACTTAATAGAGGTGTATAAGATGATGAGAGGGATAGATAGAGTGGATGTTCAGTGGCTTTTTCATCGGGTGGATGTAGCTGTTACAAGGGGGCATAACTACAAGGTTCATGGTGGAAGATATAGGAGGGATGTAGGTTCTTTACTCAGAGAGTGGTTGAGGCGTGGAACGCACTCCGAGCTATGATAGTGGAGTCGGACACTTTGGGAACTTTCAAGCGGTTATTGGATCGGCATATGGAGTGCACTAGAATGATCGGGAGTAGGTTGATTTGATTTTAGTTTCAGACTAATTCAACACAACATTGTGGGCCGAAGAGCCTGTACTGTGCTGTACAGATCTATGTTCTATGCTTCTCTGTGACACTGACTGTGAGGGCCCCATTGCCAGACCCCTTCACTGTGACACTGACTATGAGGGCACTGTTCCCAGATTGCTTCACTGTGACACTGACTGCTAGGGCACTGTTCCCAGACCGCTTTTCTGCGAGGGTACCATTCCCAGACTGCTTCGCTGCGACACTGGCTGTGAGGGCACTATTCACAGGCTGATTCACTGTGATACTGACTGCGACGGCACCATTCCCAACCCGAAACTCACAGGGCAATAGGGATGAACTGGTTTGTTATAGAGAGGATAGACATGGTCCTGATGGGTCGATAGGCCTCCTTCTGGGCTCCAATCAGTGAACACAGAGGCAATATTTGAATCCATAGCTCAGTCCTGCCTGCCAACATTTGATTTGATGATGCAGACGATAGATATTAAAAATGTACTCACCTTGAATTTGCTGGTATAAATTGTGGCCCCAGCCGGGTCACTCAGCTCCTTCAACACATTACCTACAGGGCAGAAAGGTGCCATCAGCTTTGCATATCAGGTGAAATGCAAGACCATAAGACCAGAACAGGTAGGAGCTATCGAGTCTGCCCTGCCATTCAATGCGATCATGATTCATCTGGTATGATAATCCTCAACTCCACTTTTCCGCCTTATCCCCATACTCCTTGATTCCCTTGCTGATTAAAAATCTGTCTATCTCAGCCCTGAACATAGTTAACGAACCAGCCTGTCCAACTCCACAGATTCACAACCCTCAGAGAGAAGAAATTCTTCCTCATCTGTCTTAAATGTGTAACCCCTTACTCTGAGATTATGTCCTCTGGTCCTAGACTCTCCACAAGGGAAATAACCTCTCAGCATTAACCTGGAAATCCCCCTGAGAATCCTATATCGCTCGATAAGATCGCCTCTTATTCTTCTAAACTTCAATAAGTTTACCTCTCATCATAAGAAAATCCCTTCATACCTGGGATCATACTAGTGAACCTTCTCTGGACTGCCTCCATCGCCAGTACGTTTCCTCAGTAAGGAGACCAAAACTGTTCACAGTATTCAGTTATAGTCCAACTTGTGTAGTTTTAGCAAAGCTTCCCTATTTTTATATTCCATCCCCTATGAAATAAAGGCCAACATTCCATTTGCCTTCTCTATTACCTGCTGAATCTGCATGCTCGTTTTCTGTGATTTATGCACAAGGACTGCAAGTCCCCATGCTGCATCTTTCTGCAGTCTTTCTCCATTTAGAAAAATATTCAGCTCCTTTATTCTTCTTCCCAAAGTGCATAACTTCACATTTTCTTACATTTCATTCCATCTTCCAAGTTTTTTGCCTACTACTTAACCTGTATGAATTCCTCTGCACACTTTTTGTGTCACCACATGCCTTCCTACCTATTTCTCTGTTATCTACAAATTTGGCAATAGTACATTCACTTCCCTTATCCAAGTCATTAATATGACTCCTTTCTTTGTTATCCACAAATTTGGCAATAGTACATTCACTTCCCTTATCCAAGTCATTAATATGACTCCTTTCTCTGTTATCCACAAATTTGGCAATAGTACATTAACTTCCCTTATCCAAGTCATTAATATGACTCCTTTCCCAATTCTCTGTCTTCTATGAGTTAATCAATCCTCTATTCATGTGATAAACTCCCCAACAGTATATTCTTGAACTCTCTTTGGAAATCCACATATAGTACATCTCGTGGTTCCCCTTTAACTATTCTGCTCAATGAATGCTAATTAATTTGTCAGGCATAATTTCTCCATCATGAGGCATGCCGACTCTCCTTTATTATATTGTATTTCTAAATGCTCTGCTATTATATTCTTTATAGGTAAAACAAATGAACTGAGAGGCTGGATTACTGCATGGAACTATGTTGTAATATCAATTACGGAGACATGGTTAAAGGAGACAGGACTGGCAACTTAACAATCCGGGATATCGTTGTTTTAGAAAAAGGAAAAAGGTCTAGGCATCTAAAAACTTACAAAGCGCTTGAGGAGTACAGTGAACAAAGAACAAAGAACAAAGAAAATTACAGCACAGGAACAGGCCCTTCGGCCCTCCCAGCCTGCGCCGATCCAGATCCTTTATCTAAACCTGTCTCCTATTTTCCAAGGTCTACTTCCCTCTGTTCCCGCCCATTCATATACCTGTCTAGATGCTTCTTAAATGATGCTATCATGCCCGCCTCTACCACCTCTGCTGGTAAAGCGTTTCAGGCACCCACCACCCTCTGCGTAAAAAAATTTCCACGCACATCTCCCTTAAACTTTCCCCCTCTCACCTTGAAATAGTGACCCCTTGTAACTGACACCCCCACTCTTGGGAAAAGCTTGTTGCTATCCACCCTGTCCATACCTCTCATAATTTTGTAGACCTCAATCAGGTCCCCCCTCAACCTCTGTCTTTCCAACGAAAACAATCCTAATCTACTCAACCTTTCTTCATAGCTAGCACCCTCCATACCAGGCAACATCCTGGTGAACCTCCTCTGCGCCCTCTCCAAGGCATCCGCATCCTTCTGGTAATGTGACGACCAGAACTGCACGCAGTATTCCAAATGTGGCCGAACCAAAGTCCGATACAACTGTAACATGACCTGCCAACTCTTGTACTCAATACCCGTCCGATGAAGGCAAGCATGCTGTATGCCTTCTTGACCACTCTATCAACCTGCGTTGCCACCTTCAGGGTACAATGGACCTGAACTCCCAGATCTCTCTGCACATAAATTTTCCCCAAGACCCTTCCATTGACCATATAGTCCACTCTTGAATTTTATCTTCCAAAATGCATCACCTCACATTTGCCTGGATT
The DNA here is from genome assembly GCF_902713615.1 of Scyliorhinus canicula. Classification (NCBI taxonomy): domain Eukaryota; kingdom Metazoa; phylum Chordata; class Chondrichthyes; order Carcharhiniformes; family Scyliorhinidae; genus Scyliorhinus; species Scyliorhinus canicula. The sequence continues at coordinate 96,575,380 of NC_052156.1, forward strand.
GAACTCCATCTGCCATTTCTCTGCCCAACTCTCCAATCTATCTATATTTTGTTGTATTCTCTGACAGTCCTCCTCGCTATCTGCAACTCCACCAATCTTAGTATCATCTGCAAACTTGCTAATCAGACCACCTATACCTTCCTCCAGGTCATTTATGTAGATCACAAACATCAGTGGTCCGAGCACGGATCCCTGTGGAACACCACGAGTCACCCTTCTCCATTTTGAGACACTCCCTTCCACCACTACTCTCTGTCTCCTGTTGCCCAGCCAGTTCTTTATCCATCTAGCTAGTACACCCTGAACCCCATACAACTTCACTTTTTCCATCAACCTGCCATGGGAAACCTTATCAAACGCCTTACTAAAGTCCATGTATACGACATCTACAGCTCTTCCCTCATCAATTAACTTTGTCACTTCCTCAAAGAATTCTATTAGGTTTGTAAGACATGACCTTCCCTGCACAAAACCATGCTGCCTATCACTGATAAGTCTATTTTCTTCCAGATGTGAATAGATCCTATCCCTCAGTATCTTCTCCAACAGTTTGCCTACCACTGACGTCAAGCTCACAGGTCTATAATTCCCTGGATTATCCCTGCTACCCTTCTTAAACAAAGGGACAACATTAGCAATTCTCCAGTCCTCCGGGACCTCACCCGTGCTCAAGGATGCTGCAAAGATATCTGTTAAGGCCCCAGCTATTTCGACCCTCGCTTCCCTCAGTAAAAGTAGGAAGAAACTTAAACATGGAATGAGGAGGGCTAAAAGGGGCCATGAAATGTCTTTAGCAAACATGGTCAAGGAGAATCCCATATTAGGAGCAAGAGAAAGAGTAGGCCCACTCAAGGACAATGGTATACATTGAACCTCAGGAAGTGGGTGAAATCCTTAATGAGTACTTTGTATCGGTATTCACCAGGGAGAAGGCCATGACAGATGTTGAGATCAGGGATAGGTGTGTGGACACTCTTGAGAACGTCAATATCAAAGGAGGAAGTGTTGAGTATCCTAAATTGCATTAAGGGAGATGACTTGTCTCCCGGAGTCGGATGGGATCTATCCCAGGTTTGTGCAGGCAGCAATGGGAGAAATAGCTGCAGCCTTAATAGATATCTTCACATCCTCTTTGACCACAGGCGAAGTTCCAGAGGACTGGAGAATAGCCAATGTTGTTTCCTTGTTTAAGAAAGAAAGCATGGATAATCCAGCAAATTATAGGCTGGTGAGCGTGACATCAGTGATTGGGAAAGTTTTGGAAAAGATACCAAGGGGACAGGATATATGCACATTTGGAGGAAAATGGTACAAAGGCTAAAATCACATGAAATTGATTTCAGCTAGATGGATAAAGAACTGGCTTGGTTACAGAAGACAGAGAGTAGCGGTGAAAGGGTGTTTTTCTGAATGGAGATCTGTAGTTGGTGGTTCCATGCATAACTTCCATCCATTGTCCTTAAGTGGGCCTACTCTTTCTCTTGCTACCCTCTTGCTCCTATTATATGCTTAAAAGCCTTGGGATTCTCCTTGACCACGTTTGCTAAAGACATTTTTACCCCTCCTAATTCCACATTCCTTGTACTCCTCAAGGGCCTTGTCAGTTTTTAGATGCCCAGACCTATCACATGCTTCCTTTTCCCTTTTGACTAAACTTGCAATTTCCCTGATCATCCATGGTTCTCGAATCGTATCATTTTTATCCTTCATTTTTGCGGTGACATGACTGTCCTGCACTTCAATCAACTGGCCTTTAAAAGCCTCCCACATGGCTTGGCTCATTCCCCAATACCAAGTCCAGTATGGCCCCCTCCCCAGTTGGATTGCCAACATACTGGATCAAAAAGCCCTCCTGGACACATCTAACAAATTGCTCTCCATCCAAGCCACTGGCTGTAAGGGATTCTCAGTCAATATGGGGGAAGTTAAAGTCACCCATCACAACTGCCCTGCGTCATTCACACCTTTTCAGTATCTGGCTACACAACTGCTCCTCTGTCTCTTGCGGGCTGTTGGGAGGTCTATGTTACACTTCCAACATTGTGATTTCACTCTTCTTATTCCTGAGCGCCACCCATAATGCCTCACTCCAAGATCCGTCCAATGTGGCCTCCCTCAACACAGCTGTGATCTGCTCCCTAATCAGCAATGCAACTCCCCCACCTCGTGTTTCCCTTCTGTCCCGTCGAAAACAACGATATCCCAGAACGTTAAGCTCCCAGTCCTGTCCCTCCTTTAACCATGTCTCCGTAATTGCAATAACAATTACATCATAGTTCTGTGCCATAATCCAGACTCTCAGATCATCTGTTTTTCCTGTTATACTTCTTGCAATAAAGCAAACGCACTCCAGACCTACAGTCCCACAGAGCCCTGTGGCTTCCCTCTGCCAGCTCTTACTCTGCGCTATTTTTATCTCAAGACTCATTTTTTACCCAGTCTCTACACTTACTGGCCTGCTGTTGCAGTTCCCACTTTCCGGATTCCACTCCCATGCAAGTTACTAGACCACTCGAATGCCTCTCGAAAACTACTGCTTTGATATTCTGTTTAACTGAGACAAGCTGTTAGTGAGTCTGCTGAAGCTGACCACATATCAGAAACTGACAGATCTGAAGTGCATCTTCCCAGGGTAAGGTACAGCCTAACACAAGTTAAAGTGTGTCAATAGAGGGGATCCAACAACCTGAGAGTCTGGCCTGAGTGGTCCAGCTTGAAGATCCAAACTAACTGACGGTTCAACGCCTCGCATTCTGAACAGATCTCCACCTACCAAGACATCAACCCCAGCAGCGAAGATCCTCAAATCTCTCACACCTCTTAATCCGTTATTTTTGAACCTTTTCTAGCTCCTCCACCTTGTGTCTGCCTGTCTTGTGTGTATCTGGGGAAGGGTGGGATGGGGTGCAGGGAATCGTTAGATTAGCAGGCCATTGTTCCATTCTTACCATTTATATTCATCTTTTTCCTGGTCATCAATAAAGTTTTTTTAATGTTTTACTTATAAATCTGGTACCTGTAACTCACTGGAGCAGTAAAGGGTTACAGATCTCAGGAAAATACACAAATTATTGGTTAATTCACTTTAAAATAAATTTAGAGTACCCAATTCTTTTTTTTCCAATTAAGGGGCAATTTAGCATGGCCAATTCACCGACCCTGCATATAGAACATAGAACATAGAACACTACAGCGCAGTACGGGCCCTTCGGCCCTCGATGTTACGCCGACCTGTGAAACCATTTGAAGCCTATCTGACCTACACTATTCCATTTTCATCCATATGTCTATCCAGTGACCACTTAAATGCCCTTAAAGTTGGCGAGTCTACTACTATTGCAGGCAGGGCGATCCACACCCCTACTACTCTCTGAGTAAAGAAACTGCCTCTGACATCTGTCCTATATCTCTCACCCCTCAATTTAAAGCTATGTCCCCTCGTGTTGGTCATCACCATCCAAGGAAAAAGACTCTCACTGTCCACCCTATCTAACCCTCTGACTATCTCATATGTCTCTATTAAGTCACCTCTCAGCCTTCTCCTCTCTAACGAAAACAACCTCAATTCCCTGAGCCTTTCCTCGTAAGACCTTCCCTCCATACCAGGCAACATCCTAGTAAATCTCCTCTGAACCCTTTCCAAAGCTTCCACATCCTTCCTATAATGTGGTGACCAGAACTGCACGCAGTACTCCAGGTGTGGCCGCACCAGAGTTATGTACAGCTGCAGCATGACCTTGTGGTTCCGAAACTCAATCCCCCTGCTTATAAAGGCTAGCACACCATATGCCTTCTTAACAGCCCTATTAACCTGGGTGGCAACTTTCAGGGATTTATGTACCTGGATGCCGAGATCTCTCTGTTCATCTACACTACCAAGAATCTTGCCATTAGCCCAGTACTCTGCATTCCTGTTACTCCTTCCAAAGTGAACCACCTCACACTTTTCCGCATTAAACTCCATCTGCCACCTCTCAGCCCAGCTCTGCAGCTTATCTATGTCCCTCTGTATCCTATAACATCCTTCAGCACTATCCACAACTCCACCGACCTTCGTGTCATCTGCAAATTTACTAACCCATCCTTCTACACCCTCTTCCAGGTCATTTATAAAAATGACAAACAGCAGTGGCCCCAAAACAGATCCTTGCGGTACACCACTAGTAACTGAACTCCAGGATGAACATTTGCCATCAACCACCACCCTCTGTCTTCTTTCAGCTAGCCAATTACTGATCCAAACCGCTAAATCACCTTCAATTCCATACTTCCTTATTTTCTGCAATAGCCTACCGTGGGGAACCTTATCAAACGCCTTACTGAAATCCATATACACCACATCAACCGCTTTACCCCGATCCACCTGTTTGGTCACCTTCTCAAAAAACTCAATAAGGTTTGTGAGACATGACCTACCCTTCACAAAACCGTGTTGAGTATCGCTAATCAACTTGTTCTTTTCAAGATGATTATAAACCCTATCTCTTATAACCTTTTCCAACATTTTACCCACAACCCTGGGGCAGCAGGGTAGCATGGTGGTTAGCATAAATGCTTCACAGCTCCAGGGTCCCAGGTTCGATTCCCGGCTGGGTCACTGTCTGTGTGGAGTCTGCACGTCCTCCCCCTGTGTGCGTGGGTTTCCTCCGGGTGCTCCGGTTTCCTCCCACAGTCCAAAGATGTGCGGGTTAGGTAAGTCTCACAGGTCTATAATCACCAGGGTTGTCTCTACTCCCCTTCTTGAACAAGGGGACAACATTTGCTATCCTCCAGTCTTCCGGCACTATTCCGGTCGACAAAGACGACATAAAGATCAAGGACAAAGGCTCTGCAATCTCCTCCCTGGCTTCCCAGAGAATCCTAGGATAAATCCCATCTGGCCCAGGGGACTTATCTATTTTGACATTTTCTAAAATTGCTAACACCTCCTCCTTTTGAACCTCAATTCCATCCAGCCTGGTCGACTGAACCTGAGTGTTCTCCTCGACAACATTGTCTTTCTCCAGTGTAAACACTGACGAAAAATATCCATTTAATGCTTCCCCTATCTCCTTTGATTCCACGCACAACTTTCCACTACTATCCTTGATTGGCCCTAATCTTACTCTAGTCATTCTTTTGTTCCTGATATACCTATAGAAAGCCTTAGGGTTTTCCTTGATCCTATCCACCAACGACTTTTCGTGTCCTCTCCTCGCTCTTCTTAACTCTCCCTTTAGGTCCTTCCTGGCTAACTTGTAACTCTCAAGTGCCCTAACTGAGCCTTCATGTCTCATCCTAACATAAGCCTTCTTCTTCCTCTTGACAAGTGCTTCAACTTCCTTAGTAAACCACGGTTCACTTGCTCGACAACTTCCTCCCTGCCTGACAGGTACATACTTATCAAGGACACGCAGTAGCTGTTCCTTGAAAAAGCTCCACATTTCGATTGTACCCATCCCCTGCAGTTTCCTTCCCCATCCTATACATCCTAAATCTTGCCGAATAGCATCATAATTACCTTTCCCCCAGCTATAATTCTTGCCTTGCGGTATATACCTATCCCTGCCCATTGCTAAAGTAAACATAACCGAGTTGTGATCACTATCACCAAAGTGCTCACCTACATCTAAATCTAACACCTGGCCGGGTTCATTACCCAGTACCAAATCCAATGTGGCCTCGCCCCTTGCTGGCCTGTCTACATACTGTGTCAGAAAACCCTCCTGCACACACTGCACAAAAACTGACCCATCTATAGTACTCGAACTATAGTATTTCCAGTCAATATTTGGAAAGTTAAAGTCCCCCATAACAACTACCCTGTTACTCTCGCTCCTGTCAAGAATCATCTTTGCAATCCTTTCCTCTACATCTCTGGAACTATTCGGAGGTCTATAGACAACTCCCAACAGGGTGACCTCTCCTCTACTGTTCCTAACCTCGGCCCATACTGCCTCAGTAGACGAGTCCTCAAGCGTCCTTTCTACCGCCGTAATACTTTCCTTGATTAACAATGCCACACCCCCCCCTCTTTTACCATCTTCTCTGTTCTTACAGAAACATCTAAATCCTGGAACCTGCAACAACCATTCCTGCCCCTGCTCTACCCATGTCTCCGAAATCGCCACAACATCGAGATCCCAGGTACCAACCCATGCTGCAAGCTCACCCACCTTATTCCGGATGCTCCTGGCGTTGAAGTAGACACACTTCAAACCAGCGTCCTGCTTGCCGGTGCCCTCTTTTGAACTTTTAACCCTATCCCTGACCTCACTACTCTCAACATCCTGTACACTGGGACTACAATTTAGGTTCCCATCCCCCTGCTGAATTAGTTTAAACCCCCCCGAATATCTTTTTGGGTTGTGGGGGTGAGACCCATGCAGACACGGAGAGAATGTGCAAACTCCACACGGACAGTGACCCACAGACGGGATCGAACCTGGGTCCTCTGCGCCATGAGGCATCAGTGCTAACCATTTTGCCACCCTTTTGGTTAATTCACTTACGTTGGGACTCCGGGGTCTGTAATTGACCGCTCACTCACCCAGGGTGACATAACACAAGTATTTATTTCCTCCCTCCCTTTTGCCCTTCGATTATTTAGTATGTTGTTAGTCCCCTCCACCGTGGAGACTAACGTAGAATATTTATTTAACTTCTCTGCCATTTCCTGGTTCCCCATTATTATTTCCCGTCTCATTCTGTGAGGGGCCATTGTTCACTTTGGCCTCGCTCTTTCGTTTTATATATTTGAAGAAGTTCCTACTGTCCATTTTTATATTACTTGTTCATTTACTCTCAGTTTATCTTTTCCCTCTTTTTTATGGTCCGCTTTTGTTGGTTTTTAAATATTTCCCAATTCTCTGGCTTACCTCTAATCTTGGTTAGCTATGGTTGATTTATCCCCTTCCTCGAGGGTGCTAACTATTCCAAAGACTCAAGACCAGGACGGAACCCTAAAACCCATTCCCATTGACTCCCACTGTGATTAATCCTAATGGTTCCATACTCTTTCTCGTTTACTCTCACTGGACATAATCCCGAAAGAATACAAACTTCACCCAATATCACAAGGTATGATGTCTTCCACCTATCCCATTTCCAACACCAGCTTTCCAGCATTTTTGATTTTTGTCCCAATGTGTATTTGGTGATTACAGTCAGCCCCAGACTCAAGTTGTCTACTACGCACCATTGCCTCCAGCTCCCTGGTCATGAATGCTACAGATAGGGTTGTAGTGCTCGCACTCGATGCAGGCTCGCAGAACTCGGTTCATTTTCTGTTCCATCTCAGCATCACCTCGCTGCACAGCTCCGAAATCCAGCTCCTCTGTATTGTCGCCCTGCACCTGGGTGGTCAGAGGAGGAAACAGACAAAGTGTAAGTAATTACCAGAGGTACAGAGGTTACCTCTCCATACATACTTTGGCTCAGTGAGCGGCAGTGGGGGGGGCGAGCAGAGACAGCAAAGGTAATACATCGCACAGACTCTTACCTGAATTGAGGAGGCAGCCCCTCCTCCCACTCCAATTCGATAGACCGGGCCTCCAATCTTCACCACCTCCATTTCTGTAATCAGAGCACGGGTCAGCAAAGGAAGTCAAAATGCACAAGATACTAGGCAAGGCAGATGTCAATACAGAAGATCAAAATACACAGGACAGTGGGGTCAGCGTACCGCACCCAATAATAATAATCTTTATTAGTGTCACAAGGAGGCTTACATTAACACTGCGATTAAGTTACTGTGAAAATCCCCTAGTCGTCACAATCCGGCACCTGTTCAGGTACAGAGGGAGAATTCAGAATGTCCAATTCACCTAATAAGCACGTATTTCGGGACTACACAGAACAGTGAGGCCAGCGCACAGTACCTTATACACAGGACAACCGGGTCAGCACACTGCACCCAATACATAGGACAGTGGGGTCAGCACACTGGTCCTCATACATAAGACATCAGGGTCAGAGCACAGCACCCAATACACATGACAGTGGGATCAGCGCACAGCACCCAATACACAGGACAGCAGAGTCAGCGCACATCACCCAATACATAGGACAGTGGGGTCAGCACACTGGTCCTCATACACAAGACATCAGGGTCAGCGCACAGCGCCCAATACACAGGACAGCAGGGTCAGGGTACTGATTCCAATAATACACCGGACAGCAGGGTGAGCACACAGCACCCAAGACACAGAACATCAGGGTCAGCGCATGCTACCTATTACACAGGACAGCTTTCTTTTACTGGATATAGATTACCCACAGAAATACAATCGGATCAAGGATCAAATTTTACCTCAAAGGTTATTCAAGGAGATTATGGATAGCTTCGGAGTAAAACAATTTAAATCAACTGCGTACTATCCAGAATCGCAGGGAGCATTAGAACGGTGGCATCAGACGTTAAAGACAATGTTGAGGGTTTATTGTCAAGATTATCCAGAGGATTGGGATAATGGAATTCCATTTATACTGTTTGCAATTAGGGATGTATCTAACGAGTCAACCACATTCAGTCCTTTCGAAGTAATTTTTGGCCATGAGGTAAGTAGACCACTTAAAATGATTAAGTATAAATTGGTGAGTGAGAAATCTGAAACTACATTCTTGGATTACGTGTCAAATTTTAGAGAACGGTTAAATAGGGCAGGTGAATTGGCTAGACAACATTTAAAAGTTGCACAGCATGTTCTGAAACAAGACAGACAAGAAAGCAAAAGTTCATAGTTTTGCCAGTGGAGATAAAGTTTTAGTATTGTTACCAATGGTAGGTGAACCTTTAAAAACAAGGTTTTGTGGACCAGATCAGACTGAAAGCCAATTGAGTGAGGTGACTTATTTGGCAAGAACAGCAGATAGAAGGAAAACTCACCGAATGTGTGATGTGAGTCTGCTTAAAGGGTATTTTGAAAAGGACAGCAAAAGGAGGTTTTAGTGATTCTAACTCAAAGTGAACACCAAAATCCAGATGACTCTGAATTTGACATTCATAGAATTTATCATAGAATTTACAGTGCAGAAGGAGGCCATTCGGCCCATCGAGTCTGCACCGGCTCTTGGAAAGAGCACCCTACCCAAGGTCAACATCTCCACCCTATCCCATAACCCAGTAACCCCACCCAACACTAAGGGCAATTTTGGACACTAAGGGCAATTTATCATGGCCAATCCACCTAACCTGCACATCTTTGGACTGTGGGAGGAAACCGGAGCACCCGGAGGAAACCCACGCACACACGGGGAGGATGTGCAGACTCCGCACAGACAGTGACCCAAGTAGGAATCGAACCTGGGACCCTGGAGCTGTGAAGCGATTGTGCTATCCACAATGCTACCGTGCTGCCCCTGTATATTAAATTAGATAATGAGGATGTTCTTAAACATTGAGATAAATTATTGAGTTACCTTCCTGAGGAAAAGCAAACTGACCTGAAAGAGTTTGCGGAAATAAGTTGGGAAGTACTAAAATGATTATACATGATGTAGATGTGGGAAATGCTGTTCCAATTAAACAACATCAATTTCGACTTAACCCTCTAAAACTAGCACAGGTTCAAAAAGAGATTGAAAGTATGCTTAGAAATGGCATAATTGAAGTGGGTTGCAGAGAGTGAAGCTCACCCATAGTGATGGTACCAAAACCGGACAATACTCAACGATTGTGTGTGTATTATAGAAAGATTAATGCCGTCACAAGAACAGACTTTTATCCTGTCCCACGTTTGGAGGATTGCATTCCAAATTGGATTTACTAAAAGGTTACTGGCAGGTACCTTCATCCGAGAGGGCGGAGGAAATTTCAGCTTTTGCGACTCCAAATGCTATATACCAATTCAAAGTTATGCCATTTGGCATGAAAACGCCCCAGCCACATTTCAACAGTTAACTAACAAGGTCGATTCAGGATTACCCAATTGTGCGGTGTACATAGACGATCTAGTGATTTTTAGTCAGACATGGAAAGAACATGAAGCATGTGATGGAGTTATTAGATCGACTTCAGGAGGCGGGTTTTGTGGTAAACCTAGCCAAAAGTGAATTTGGAAAAGCTCAAGTCCTTGGCCATACAATTGGACATGGACAAATGGTCCCATGGGATGTGAAAACAAAAGTTATTGGGCAGTTTCCAATACCCTCGACATGAAGGAAAATAATGAGATTTCTTGGCATGAGCAGTTTTTACGGTAAATTTGTGCCGTGTTTTAGCGGTGTGGTTGCTCCACTGACGGACTTGCTGAAGAAGCATATCAAATTTCAGTGGAAGGCAGAGTGTCAACAGGCATTTGACGGCCTAAAGGCCGTGTTAACCACTGCTCCTGTGTTGGCCCTGCAAATTACACAAAACCATTCACGGTGGCTATCGGTGCGAGTGATGTGGGCGTAGGTACTGTGCTCTTGCAAGAAGACGATGAAGGAATGTAGCGGCCTATTGGGTTCCAAAAAATTAAATGCTCACCAGAGGAAGTATTCAACAATTGAAAAGGAGATTTTGAGCTTGGTGCTGGCTTTGCAACATTTTATCATTTGTCACCAGCAATTCATCTCAATTATATATACTGATCATAATCCATTGAAGTTTTTGGAGAAATTCAAGAATAAAAATGCCAAACTTTTTGATGGTGTTTATTGTACAGCCATTTAATTTAAAACTTATATATGTGGCAGGACGAGAAAACGTGATAGCCAATGCTTTGTCACGAATGTGATGAAAAGAAGCAGGTTCGATGGTGGAAGATAAAGAACTAAAATCGACTGTATTATTGTAAATGTTGGTCTGTTTTGATGTTTTAAAATGTATGTACGTTTATTTAAGTGTTACGAATGGGCATGTGAAAAGGTGAAAAATGAAACCATCTTCGAAGTTGATGGTTTATTTTTTTTTCCTTGGGGGAGATGTTGTGTGACTGTCCCTTTAAGAAAGGTTATTGTTTGATCACATGGCTTCAGTGATGTCATTTTATGGCTGGAGCTGGGCTGTGGCTGTGAGGTGTTTGGGTTTCAGTTTCATTTTGGACTGTTTTGAACTGCAGAGGAAGAAACAAGTGTTTTTTCCCTGTCTTTCCCTATTTTCATTTTTAAAAGCCTATATTTCTGGAAGGAGTTTGAATCTGCTGTCAAGACTGGATCAGAAACTTAGGGAAAGGACCAGCCCCATTCAAGTGACAAGTGAGAATACAATGTGCGTTTGATTTATTGGATTTTGTTATTGAATTGGAACAGTTAAGGAGAAATTCATTAAGTGTCAGACATAGTTTACTGTAGATGTATGGAGTCTTTATGTTTGTAATTGTTAATAATTCTTGCTATGTTTTTATATATATATATATATATGTATAGATGTTAATGATATTCTTGGAATAAACCTTGTTTTGATTAAAGTGCTTAGGGAGTGTGATGAATCACACCTGAGGCAAAGATTTTTGTGCTCATCCTAGCCAAATTCAACATAAAGGTTGTAGGTCAGGTGAACTGCTTAATACACTTTGGAGTTTCTAAGCCCTGACCCATAACACAATACACAGGACAGTGGGGTCCGCGCACAGCACCCAATACACGGGACAGCAGGGTCAGCACAGTAATTCCAGTACGCAAGACAGCAGGGTGAGCGCGCTGATTCCAATACGCAACAGAGCAGGATGAGCGCACAGAACCCAATACACAGGAATGCGGGATCAGCGCACACCACCCAATACATAGGATAGTAGGGTCAGCACACTGGTCCTTATACACAGGACAGCAGGGTCAGAGCACAGCACCCAATACACAGGACAGCGGCATTAGCACACACGTCCTAATACACAGGACAGCAGGGTCAGCGCACAGCACCCAATACACAAGACAGCGGGGACAGTGCACTGGTCCCAATACATCGTGTGGAGATGCTCGCGTTGGACTGGGGTGAGCACAGTAAGAAGTCTTACAACACCAGGTTAAATTAAAACAGATTTGTTTCGAATCACTAGCTTTTGGAGAACAGCTCCTTCCTCAGGTGAATGAAGAGATGGGTTCCAGAAACATACATATAGACCAAGTCAACGAAGCAAGACGATGCTTTGAATACGAGTCTTTGCAGGTAATTAAGTCTTTACAGGTCCAGACGGAGCAACTGGAGAGAGGGTTAATCACAAGTTAGAGAGGTATGAATCGTCTCAAGCTATAAGATAATAAGATATAGGAGAATTAGGCCACTCGGCCCAGAGTCTGCTCCGCCATTCAATCATGGCTGATATTTTCTCATCTCCATTCTCCTGCCTTCTCCCCATAACTCCTGATTCCATTATTAATCATGAACCTATCTATCTCTGTCATAAAGACACTCAGTGATTTAGCCTCCACAACCTTCTGCGGCAAAGAGTTCCACAGATTCACCACCCTCAGGCTGAAGAAATTCCTTCTCATTTCTGTTTTAAAGGGTCGTCCCTTTGGTCTGAGATGGTGTCCTCTGGATCCAGTTTTTCCGACAAGTGGAAACATCCTCTCCACGTCCACTCTATCCAGGCCTCGCAGTATCTTATAAGTTTCAATAAGATCCCCCCTCATCCTTCTAAACTCCAACGAGTACAAACCCAGAGTCCTCAACCGTTCCTCATACGACAAAATAAAAGCAAATTACTGATGCTGGAATCTGAAACGAAAGAGAAAATGCTGGAAAATCTCAGCAAGTCTGGCAGCATCTGTAGGGAGAGAAAAGACCTAACGTTTTGAGTCCGATGACTCTTTGTCAAAGCTAACAGACAGAGAAAGTGGGAAATATTTATACTGTGGAGTGAGAATGAAAGATGAGTCATAGCCACAGAAACCCAGGGAAACCGCATACGACAAGTTCTTCATTCCAGGGATTATTCTTGTGAACCTTCGCTGAACCCTTTCCAAGGCTGGAATATCCTTCTTTAGATACGGGACCCAAATCCGGTCACAATATGACAAATGGGGTCTGACCATAGCCTTATACAGCCTCAGAAGTACATCCCTGGCCTTGTCTTCTAGCCCTCTTGACATGAATGCTAACATTGCATTTGCCTTCTTAACTGCCAACTGAACCTGCACGTTAACCTGAAGAGAATCATGAACAAGGACTCCCAAGTCCCCTTGTGCTTCTGATTTCCGAAGCATTTTCCCAATTTAGAAAATAGTCTATGCCTAAATTCCCCCTTCCAAAGTGCATAACCTCACACTTTTCCACATTGTATTTCATTTGCCACTTCACTGCCCACTCTCCTAGCTTGTCCAAATCCTTCTGCAGCCCTCTTGCTTCCTCAATTCTACCTGTCCCTCTACAGATCTTTGTATCGTCTGCAAACTTAGCAGCAGTGCCTTCATTCCTTCTTCCAGATCATTAATGTATATTGTGAAAAGTTGTGGTCCCAGCACAGACCCCTGAGGCACACCATTAGTCACCGGCTGCCATCCTGAAAAAGACCCCTTTATCCTCACTCTCTGGCTTCTGCCAGTCAGCCAATCTATCCATGCCAGGATCTTACCCTTAACACCATGGGCTCTTAACTTATTTAACAGTCTCCTTGCCAAAGGCCTTTTGGAAATCTAAATAAATCATGTCCACTGGTTCTCCTTTGTCCAACTTCCTTGTTACCTCCTCAAAGAACTCTTAACAGGGGCGAAATTCTCCGATCCCCAGCAGGGTCGGAGAATTGCCTGGGGCCGCCAAAAATCCCACCCCCACCGTGGCAGAGATTCTCTGCCACCCGGGAAGTGGCGGCGGCGGGATTCACGCCACTCCGATCGGCCAGACCCCTGCGGCGATTCTCCGGCCCGGATGGGCAGAAGTCCCGCCGCTGGGAGGCCTCTCCCGCCGCCGAGGTTTGAACCACCTCTGGTGGCGGCGGGATCGGCGGCAAGACCGGGCCCCCGGGGTCCTGGGGGAGGCGCGGGGCGATCGGACCCCGGGGGGTGCCTCCACGGTGGCCAGGCCCGCGATCGGGGCCCCCGCTCAGACTCCGGGCCAGTGCCCTGGGTGCACTCTTTCCCCTCCGCCATGGCCATGGCCTCCGCCATGGCGGAAGCGGAAGAGAAACCCACATTGCGCATGCGCCGGTGGTGACGTCAGCGGCCGCTGACCTCACCACCAGCGCATGCGCCAACCGGCGAAAGCCTTTCGGCCAGACCCGCTGCCGCCGGTTTTTTGCGCCAGTCTTCTGGTGCCAACCGCTCCGGCGCGGGGCTAGCTCCCAAAGGTGCGGCACATTCCTCACCTTTGGGGAGGCCCGACCCCGGAGTGGTTGGCGCCACTCCCCTACGCCGGGACCCCCCCCCCCCCCCCAGGCTGGGTAGGGGAGAATCCCGCCCCAGATTTGTCAGACATGACTCCCTTTGACAAAGCCGTGCTGACTCAGTCCTATTTTACCATGCACTTCCAAGTACTCCGCGATCTCATCTTTCATAACAGACTCTAAAATCTTACCAATGACCAAAGTCAGGCTAACCGGCCTATAATTTCCCGTCTTCTACCACCTCCCTTCTTAAACAGTAGTGTTACATTAGCCACTTCACAGTTCTCTGGGACCTTTGTTGCCTCCAATGATTCCTGAAAGATCACCACCAATGCATCTACAATTTCCTCAGCTATCTCTTTTAGGATCCTGGGGTGTAGTCCATCCGGTCCAGGTGACAAAGCCACCTTCAGACCTTTCAGTTTCCCCAGAACATTCTCCTTAGTGGTGGCCACTGCACTGACCTCTGCCCCCTGATTCTCCTGGAGCTAAGTCAGTTGGTAGGGCAGTTGGTAGGATTTCGCAAACCCAGGCCAGATGGTGGGGGGTGAATGTAATGTGACATAAATCCAAGATCCCGGTTGAGGCCGTACTCATGCGTGCAGAACATGGCTGTAAGTATCTGCTCAGTGATTCTGCGTTGTCACGCGTCCTCAGCATCCAACCCGACAACTGCCAATCTCCAGACTCAATTCTGCAACTCTTCAGCTTCATTCTGGATCACAACGTCTTCACCTTGGACAACAAGTTCTTCATGCAGACACACGGAACAGCCACGGTGACCAAATTCACTGCTCAATATGCCAACATCTTCATGCACAAGTTTGAACAAGACCTCCTCACCGCACAGGACCTTCAACTGCCGTTATACACCAGATACATGGATGGCAGCACAGTAGCACAAGTGGATAGCACTGTGGCTTCACAGCGCCAAGTCCCAGGTTCGATTCCCCACTGGGTCACTGTCTGTGCGGAGTTTGCATGTTCTCCCGGTGTCTGTGTGGGTTTCCTCCGGGTGCTCCGGTTTCCTCCCACAGTCCAAAGACGTGCAGATTAGGTCGATTGGCCTTGATAAATTGCCCTTTGTGACCAAAAAATGTTATGACGGGTTATTGGGTTGTGGAGGTGGGGGCTTAAGTGGGTCAGTGCAGATTCAATCGGCCGAGTGGCCTCCTTCTGCACTGTGTGTTCTATGTTCTATGTTCACTGCTGCCTCACAGCTCCAGGGAACCAGGTTCAATTCCGGCCTCGGGTTACTGTTTGCGTGGGTTTCCTCATAGGTCTAATTCATAATCATCTGCCATCTCGGCTCTTCCACATGAGTTCTCACTACATTAGGAATTGAATTTTTAAGCGCCTCCAGAATGATCATTTCTTTGAGAGCTTCATACGTTTGGTCTATTTTTAAAGCCCTTATCCACCTATCGAAATTACTCGGTTTGATCCTTTTAAACTCCATGTATGTTTGACCAGGTTCTTTCCTCAAATTTCTAAACCTTTGTCTGCAGGCTTCAGGCACTAGTTCATATGCACCTAAGGGGCAGCAGGGTAGCATGGTGGTTAGCATAAATGCTTCACAGCTCCAGGGTCCCAGGTTCGATTCCCGGCTGGGTCACTGTCTGTGTGGAGTCTGCACGTCCTCCCCCTGTGTGCGTGGGTTTCCTCCGGGTGCTCCGGTTTCCTCCCACAGTCCAAAGATGTGCGGGTTAGGTGGATTGGCCATGCTAAATTGCCCATAGTGTCCTAATAAAAGTAAGGTTAAGGGGGGGGTTGTTGGGTTACGGGTATAGGGTGGATACGTGGGTTTGAGTAGGGTGATCATGGCTCGGCACAACATTGAGGGCCGAAGGGCCTGTTCTGTGCTGTACTGTTCTATGTTCTATGTTCTATGGATTTTTTCACCTCGTCATACGTCCCAGATACCTCCTCTGGTAGTGATGTAAACACTTCACTAGCCCTACCTATCAGCTTTGTTTGAATCAGGAATACCCACATGTCCTGTGGCCATTTCATTTATTTACCTACCTTCTCGAATGAAATGAAAAAGGTTTCTACCTCCTTCTCATCAAACCTTGGCAATGCTTGGTCATATTTAAATAGATCCCTACCAAGCCTTCGACTATGACAATCTCTCTCACTATTCTTAAACTGTACATTTCTCTTTACGTCCTCCAATTTTAACTGGCTGTCAGGTTTCATGGCTATTTTCTGAAATTTCAAGTCTCCCTCTTTTTCCCTTTCTTCTCTCTCCTTTTCTTTTTCCTCTCACCTTTTTGTTTTCCCTGAACTGTACCTCCCTTTCTCTCTCTTTTACCCT
This sequence comes from Scyliorhinus canicula, assembly GCF_902713615.1. Classification (NCBI taxonomy): domain Eukaryota; kingdom Metazoa; phylum Chordata; class Chondrichthyes; order Carcharhiniformes; family Scyliorhinidae; genus Scyliorhinus; species Scyliorhinus canicula. The sequence continues at coordinate 96,591,919 of NC_052156.1, forward strand.
CATTTCGTATTCAAGCCGCTTTACTTCTTTTTCATGTTCATCTGTAATTAATTAAACTAGTATGGCAGGGGAGTGGGTAACGGAGCAGTAGGTCAGAAGGTGAAAAAATTGAGGGAGAACTAGGAAATAGGGCCAGTATGGCTCTGAGGAAGAGCAGACAGGGAGATATTGCTGAAAACAACGGGACTGGTGGCCAGAGGCGCATATGTTTTAATGCAAGAAGTATAACAGGTAAGGCAGATGAACTTCGAGCTTGGATTAGTACTTGGAACTATGATGTTGTTGCCATCACAGAGACCTGGTTGAGGGAAGGACAGGATTGGCAGTTAAACGTTCCAGGATTTAGATGTTTCAGGCGGGATACAGGGGGGTGTAAAAGGGGCGGAGGAGTTGCGCTACTGGTTAGGGAGAATATCACAGTTGTACTGCGGGAGGACACCTGAGGGCAGCGAGGCTATATGGGGAGAAATCAGGAATAAGAATGGTATGGTCACAATGTTGGGGGTTTACTACAAGCCTCCCAACAGCCAGCGGGAGATAGAGGAGCAGACAGGTAGACAGATTTTGGAAAGGAGTAAAAGCAACAGGGTTGTTGCGATGGGAGACTTTAACTTCCCCAATATTGACTGGGACTCACTTAGTGCTAGGGGCCTGGATGGGGCAGAGTTTGTAAGGAGCATCCAGGAGGGCTTCTTAAAACAATATGTAGACAGTCCAACTAGGGAAGGGGCTGTATTGGACCTGGTATTGGGGAATGAGCCCAGCCAGGTGGTGGAAGTTTTAGTATGGGATCATTTCGGGAACAGTGATCACAATTCAGTAAGTTTTAAAGTGTTGGTGGACGAGGATAAGAGTGAACTTCCGGTGGCGGCTATGAGGGAGTAGGTCGCACATTTGGTGGCTCACGCTTCGGTCGGACTTTTGGACCTTTTCCCCTGACTTCTTTGCGCTTTTGAGCGGGAAACTGGAAAGCAATAATACTCAGGCACAGGACCCATACAGAATTGTATGGACCTAAGAAGCCAGAGGGACCGTAAACAGCAGAAGAAGTGGTCGAGTAAGGGCACAGTGGAGGCTGTGAGAGAGACCAGCATGGCTGGTGTTCAGAGCAAGGAACCGACAGCCCATCCCACAATGGAGCAGCTGCTGCAGACAATGAAGGAGGGCTTTTTAGCTCTCAAGCGTGACAACTTGGAGCCGTTACAGAAGTCGATTGACCAGATGGGAAAAAGCTGGATGATCAGGCTGAGAAGCTCCAGCAGTTGGAGAAGTCAGTGGAGGAGCAGGCTGACTTTCAAACGGTGGCGGATGTGGAGATTCGGAGGCTGAGGAACCAGCAAAAAGTGTTTCTGGAAAGCCTGGAGGACCTGGACAACAGATCTCGCTGGCAGAATGTGAGAATTGTGGGCCACCCGGAGGGGGCAGAGGGGCTAGACGCTGCCGCATATGTGGAGGGTATGTTCCAGAAGTTGCTGGGGAACGAAGTGTTCCCACGCCCGCCAGTGATGGACAGGGCACACAGAGTGCAGGTGAGGCAGCCTCGACGAGGGGGTCCCCCACAAGCGATGGTGGTATGCTTTCACAGGTACCTGGACAAGGAACGGGTGCTGCAATGGGCAAAGAGCACACAAAGCTGTATTTGGGACAATACCACCCTCCGTGTGTACTAGGATTTGAGCGCTGAGGTGGCCAGGAGGAGGAGAGGCTACAGGCAGGTGAAGGAGATACTGTATCTCAGGGGGCAGCAGGGTAGCATGGTGGTTAGCATAAATGCTTCACAGCTCCAGGGTCCCCGGTTCGATTCCCGGCTGGGTCACTGTCTGTGTGGAGTCTGCACGTCCTCCCCCTGTGTGCGTGGGTTTCCTCCGGGTGCTCCGGTTTCCTCCCACAGTCCAAAGATGTGCGGGTTAGGTGGATTGGCCATGCTAAATTGCCCGTAGTGTCCTAATAAAAGTAAGGTTAGGGGGGGGGGGGGTTGTTGGGTTACGCGTATAGGGTGTATACGTGGGTTTGAGTAGGGTGATCATGGCTCGGCACAACATTGAGGGCCGAAGGGCCTGTTCTGTGCTGTACTGTTCTATGTTCTATGTTCTATGTATAAAAATAAGGTGAAATTCGGGCTGCTTTTTCCAGCGCGGCTGTGAGTTACATATAAGGGTCAGCACCACTATTTCGAGGAACCCGAAGAGGTGATGGACTTCATTAAGAAGCAAGGGCTGGCCCTGAGCTGAGGACGTTTGGACTCATGTTAGAGCTTTTAAGTATATGTGGTGTCTCTCCCGTTTTGAAAAGCGCCTGCATGTTTGGCTCCGTTTTTGTCGTTTCCTTTTTCGACCTTGTTGGGGGTTGGAATGTGGTAGGGATGTATCTTCTTTTTTTTTTTTGCGTGCTTTTTGCGTGGTTTACCTGAATGTTTCCATTTTGGGCTCTTTGATTAGTTGGAGTTTGGCTGGGGGGACATTAATAAAGAAAACAGTTAAAAGAGTTGGGTTAAAATGTATGCTTATGGGGAACTTTGTGCAATCTTTTTTGTGTCTGTATGGGAAGGACTGAAGAGGGCCTGTTATTTCTTATCTTTTTTTTCCTGTTTAACTTGAATTGTGCTATTGTGGGGGTTGTTTGCGACTTGTATAGAGTGTTTGCTTAAATAGGGCTGACATAGTCTGAAGGCGGACATAGTCATGCTGCAGGAGACGCACCTGAAAGTGGCAGACCAGGTTAGGTTAAGGAAGGGCTGGGTCAGTCAGGTCTTCCATTCGGGGCTTGATTCTAAGACGAGGGGGGTTGCGATCCTGATTAATAAAAGGGTACAATTTGAGGCGGAGGGCACAGTTGTGGATGGGGGTGGTAGGTTCGTTATGGTGAGGGGTAAGCTCGAAGGGGTGAGATAGTCCTGGTCAGTGTGCATGCCCCTAATTGGGACAATGTGGATTTTATTAGGAGGATGCTAGGGAAGATCCCCGACTTCGACTCGCGTAGGTTGATCATGGGCGGGGACTTTAATACAGTCCTGGACCCGAGTCTGGACCGGTCATGCTCAAGAACGGGCAGGTTTCCACCGATGGCAAAGGAACTGATAAGGCTCATGGAGCAAATGGGGGGAGCAGATCCGTGGAGATTTAGCCGGCCGACGGCGAGGGAGTTCTCGTACTACTCCCACATCCACAAGGTGTATTCCCGAATTGACTACTTTGTTGTCAGTAGGGACCTGCTGGCCGGAATGGTGGGAGCAGAATTCGGCAATTGCTCCGCACTGGTAAGACCTGCAGTTTTGAAAGGACAGCTTTCAGCGCCCACCATGGAGGCTGGCAGTTGGACTACTCGCGGACGAGGCGGTGTGTGAGAGGCTGAGGAAATGCAAGCAGAATTACCTGCAGGTGAACGATACTGGAGAAGTCTCGGCAGCGGTGCTCTGGGAGGCACTGAAGGCAGTGGTGAGAGGGGAGCTGATTTCAGTCCGGGCGCACAGGGACAGGAAACATAGGGCAGAGACGGACCGACTGATTAAGGAAATTCTACGGACGAACAGGAGTTACGCGGAAACCCCGAGGCCAGAGTTACTCAGGAAATGAAACGACAGAGGCTGCAGGCCGAATTTGGGGTGCTGACTCCAGGCAAGGCTGTAGAGCAGCTTAGAAAGGTAAAAGGGACGATTTATGAGCATGGGGAGAAGACCAGTAGAATGCTTGTGCAGCAATTAAAGAAGAGGGAAGCGGCTAGGGAAATAGGGAGGGCAGTGGACGGGGAGGGTCTAATGGGTGACCTGGCAGGGCTGAACAAGGTCTTTAGGGACTTTTATAGGAAGCTGTACAGTTCGGAACGCCCCGGGGGACATGAGGTAATTCCTGGACGGACTGACCTTCCCAAGAATGGGGAGGGGGTTGGTGGACGGACTGGAGCCCTGGTCAGGATCGAAGGGGGGGCCTGAAGGTCATGCAGTGGGGCAAAGCCCCGGGGCCGGACGGGTATCCGGTGGAGTTCCACAAAAAATTTGCCGGGATAGTGGGGCCGGTGCTGGTCAGGGTCTTTAACGAGGCAACAGGCAGAGGGAGCTTACCCCTGACGATGTCGCAGGCCACCATCTCGCTCATTCTGAAACGGGATAAGGACCTGGAGGCCTGTGGGTCATACAGGCTAATCTCTTTGATCAACGTAGACACCAAGTTACTGGCCAAGATTTTGGTGACCAGGATTGAGGACTGTGTACCGGATGTCATTGTGGAGGACCAAACCGGGTTTGTAAAGGGGAGACAGCTGGTGGCCAACATAAGGCGGCTGCTCGGCGTGATTATGATGCCCCCGGAGAGTAGGGTGGTAGAGATAGTGGTAGGCATGGATGCTGAAAAGGTAGAGTGGGATTATCTGTGGGAGGTACTTGGACGGTTCGGGTTCGGGGCGGGGTTCATCGTCTGGGTGAGGCTATTGTATCAGGCCCCAGAGGCGAGTGTAAGGACGAACTGGACGACATTGGAGTACTTGAGACTGCACCGTGGGACAAGACAGGGCTGCCCTCTCTCCCCACTGCCGTTTGCGCTGGCCATAGCTGGCAATTGCACCGAGAGCTTCTAGAGGCTGGAAAGGGCTGGTCCGGGGGGGGGGTGGAACATAGAATCTCGTTATACATGGATGATCTGCTGTTATATGTATCGGACCCAATGGTGGGGATGGACGGTATTATGGCAACCCTGAGGAAATTTGGCCGGTTCTCCGGATACAAACTGAACATGGCGAAGAGCGAGATGTTTGTAATTCAGGCGAGGGGGCAGGAGAGTCGGCTGAAGGGGTTGCCGTTCAGGCTAGTTGGGGAGAGTTTCCGGTATTTGGGGATTCAGGTGGCACGGGACTGGGGCAGGTTGCATAAGCTCAACTTGTCCCGACTGGTGGAGGGAGGAGGTCCAGAGGTGGGATGCGCTCCCACTGTCATTGGCGGGGAGGGTGCAGACTGTTAACATGACGATTCTCCCGCGGTTCTTATTTGTTTTTCAGTGTCTCCCCATCTTTATACCACGGTCCTTCTTTAAGAGGCTGAATAAAATTATTCTGGGATTTGTATGGGCTGGGAAGTCCCCGCGGGTGATGCTTGAAAGGAACAGAGGAGAAGGGGGGCTGGCGTTGCCGAACTTCAGCAACTATTACTGGGCGGCCAACATAGCGATGATAAGGAAATGGATGGTGGGTGCGGGGTTGGTTTGGGAGCGGATGGAGGCTGCTTCCTGCAGGGGCACTAGCTTAGCAGCCCTGGTCACGGTGCCTCTGCCGCTTCTGCCGGCACGGTACTCCACCAGCCCGATAGTGGTGGCGGCTCTTCGGATCTGGAGCCAGTGGAGGAGGCATGTAGGGGAGGTAAGAGCATCGGTGTGGACCCCAATCTGCGGCAACCACCGATTTCCTCCAGGGAACATGGACGGGGGGTATCGACTGTATCGGCTAGGGTAGAGTCGAGTAGAGTAGGGGGATATTGAGGCAGGTCCATGCGTGAACAGAGCCGCGGTTTGCACGATGTTGAATTTGTGTCTTGACTTCTTGTTTTTGTACTGTACAATGTCACTTTTGCTATATGCCTAAAATACCTCAATAGAATTGCTTGTTTAAAAAAAAGACAAGGGTAAGAGTGGTCCGAGGGTGAATGTGCTAAATTGGGGGAAGGCTAATTATAACAATATTAGACGGGAACTGAAGAACCTAGTTTGAGGGCGGATGTTTGAGGGTAAATCTTTCAAATGTCGGTTGAAAGGAATTCAGGACCGGCATGTTCCTGTGAGGAAGAAGGATAAATCTGGCAAATTTCAAGAACCTTGGATAACAAGAGATATTGTAGGCCTCGTCACAAAGAAAAATGAGGCAGTTGTCAGGGTGAGAAGGCTGGGAACAGACGTGTGGAATATAAGGAAAGTAGGAAGGAACTTAAGCAAGGAGTCAGGAGGGCTAGAAGGGGTCACGAAAAGTCATTGGCAAATAGGGTTAAGGAAAATCCTTTTTTACAAGTACATAAAAAGCAAGAGGGTAGCCAGGGAGAAGTTTGGCCCACTGAAGGACAGGGGAGGGAATCTATGTGTGCAGCAGAGGAAATGGGCAAGGGACTAAATGAATACTTTGCATCAGTATTCACCAAAGAGAAGGAATTGGTGGATGTTGAGTCCGGAGAAGGGTGTGTAGATAGCCTGGGTCACATTGATATCCAAAAAGACGAGGTGTTGGGTGTCTTGAAAAATATTACAGTTGTTTAAGTCCCCAGGGCCTGATGGGATCTACCCCAGAATACTGAAGGAGGCAAGAGAGGAAATTGCTGAGGCCTTGACAAAAATCTTTGGCTCCTCCCTGTCTTCAGGTGATGTCCCGGAGGACTGGAGAATAGCCAATGTTGTTCCTTTGTTTAAGAAGGGTAGCAAGGATAATCCAGGGAAGTACAGGTCGGTAAGCCTTACGTCAGTGGTAGGGAAATTACTGGAGAGAATTCTTCGAGATAGGATCGACTCCCATTTGGAAGCAAGTGGACATATTAACGAGAGGCAGCACGGTTTTGTGAAGGGGAGGTCGTCTCTCACTAACTTGACAAGAGTTTTTCGAGGAGGTCACAAAGATGATTGATGCAGGTAGGGCAGTGGATGTTGTCAAAATGGACTTCAGGAAGGCCTTTGTCAAGGTCCCTCATGGCAGACTGGTACAAAATGTGAAGTCACACGAGATCAGAGGTGAGCTGGCAAGATAGATACAGAACTGGCTAGGTCACAGAAGGCAGAGAGTAGCAATGGAAGGGTGCTTTTCTGATTGGAGGGCTGTGACTAGTGGGTGTTCCGCAGGGATCAGTGCTGGGACCTTTGCTGTTTGTCGTATATATAAATGATGTGGAGGAAAATGTAACGAGTCTGATTAGTAAGTTTGCGGACGACACAAAGGTTGGTGGAACTGCGGATAGCGGTGAGGACTGTCAGAGGATACAGCAGGATTTAGATCTTTTGGAGACTTGGGCGGAGAGATGGCAGATGGAGTTTAATCGGGACAAATGTGAGGTAATGCATTTTGGAAAGTCAAATACAGGTGGGAATATACAGTGAATGGTAGAACCCTCAAGAGTATTGACAATCAGAGAAATCTAGGTGTACAGGTCCACAGATCACTGAAAGGGGCAACAGAGATGGAGAAGGTAGTCAAGAATACTTGCGTTCATTGACCGGGGCATTGAGTATAGAAATTGGCAAGTCATGTTGCAGCTGTATAGAACTTTAGTTAGGCCACACTCGGAGTATAGTGTTCAGTTCTGGTCACCAGAAGGATGTGGCGGCTTTAGAGAGTGCAGAAGAGATTTACCAGGATGCTGCCTGGTATGGAGGGCATTAGCTATGAGGAGAGTCTGAATAAGCTTAGATTGTTCTCACTGGAAGGAAGGAGGTTGAGGGGCGACCTGATAGAGGTCTACAAAATTATGAGGGGCATAGACAGAGTAGATAGTCAGAGACTTTTTCCCCAGGGTAGAGGGGTCAATTACTAGGGGGCATAGGTTTAAGGTGCGAGGGGCAAGGTTTAGAGGAGATGTACGAGGCAAGTTTTTTTACACAGAGGGTAATGGGTGCCTGGAACTCGCTGCCGGAGGTGGTGGAAGCAGGCACGATAGTGACGTTTAAGGGGCATCTTGACAAATGGGATGGGAATAGAGGGATACGGACCCCGGAAGTGTAGAAGATTTTAGTTTTGACGGGCAGCATGATCGGCGCAGGCCTGGAGGGCCGAAGGGCCTGTTCCTGTGCTGTACTTTTCTTTGTTCTTTGAATACTTGCCATTTCCAGTGATTCTGACTGTGTCTTAGGCAATTTTAAATGCTCAGCTGCCGCTGCAATTACCTCTTCTTTTCATATTTTATCAGGTAATGTTAACTGCAATGTTTTTGCCAAATCTAAATGCCTTTTTTTAGTCTCTGTATGTGACCTTCTCCACCCCCAAAAACGTCTGGACCTCTGAAGAGCCATTATCCGCAACACACTCCCTACCTAAACTGGAATACACCACCTGAAAAGCAAACAGCAATATGCTCACCCCTCACTGTCTTTTAAGTTCACTAAGCCAACCCAATCACGAGAGATAGACTTTTACCCCATGAGCCGCCAATTTGTTATGGGCCAGGGTTTAGAAAACTCCAAAGTATATCATGGAGTTCACCTAACCTACAACTGTTTATTTATTTTGGCTACGATGAGCACATGGGCCTGCCTTACAGGTGTTATTCAACAGAGTCCTTAAGCACTTTTAATCAAAAAACAAAGTTTATTCTACACATTTAGTTAACATTTTTATAAACACACAGTGAACATTTTTATCAACTGCCAACATAAATACCCCACACAGCTACAGTATTCCTTGTATAGCCCTTAATAAATTTCAATTAAGCTGTTCCAATTTAATAACCAGATCCCATAAACCAGAAAATCCTTTTGAAAGGTGTGGCCCAGCAAACAGCACTCAAGACCTGGTTTGGATGCTCTTGCGCCCTTTCCAAACTGCAGGCTTGAATTTCTTCCAGAAAACAATTATTTTTCTTCAAGTTATCAAGCAGTCTGGAAATAGCTTTTAAAATGCAGATAGAGAAACAGGACAAGACTTCTCTGTCCGAGTCCAGCAGCCAAATGTGAAAACGAAAGCAAAAAAATCAGAGCCACAGCCCTGCTCCACCCACACAATGAGATCACTGAAGCCATGTGATAAGACAAAAACATTTCTTAAAGGGACACTCTCATGACAATTGGGTGCTGTGTGCTGATCCCGCTGTCCTGTATATTGGGCCCTGTACGCTGACCCTGCTGTCCTGAGTATTGAGACCATTGCGCTTTCCCACTGTTCAGTGTATTGGGTGCTGTGTACTGACCCCACTATCCTGTGTGTTAGGTGCTGTGCACTGAACCCACTGTCCTCTGTATTGGGACCATTGCGCTGTCCCTGTTATCCTGTGTATTGGGTGCAGTGCGCTGTACCTGCTATCCTACGTATTGGGACCAGTGCATTGTCCCGGCTGTCCTGTGTATTGGGTGCTGTGCACTGTCCCCATTGGATGCTGTGCGTTGACACTACTTTCCTGTGTATTTTGTATTCTGGGCTGTCTCTGCTGTCCTGTTTATTGGGTCCAGTATGCTGACCCTGCTGTCCTGTGTATTGAGTGCTGCGCACTGTACCTGCTGTCCTATGTATTGGGCACAGTAAGAAGTCTTACAACACCAGGTTAAAGTAAAACAGGTTTGTTTCGAATCACTAGCTTTCAGAGTACAGCTCCTTCCTCAGGTGAATGAAGAGGTGGGTTCCAGAAACATATTTATAGACAAAGTCACTGATGCAACACGATGCTTTGAATGCGAGTCTTTGTAGGTAATTAAGTCTTTACAGATCCAGACGGAGCAACTGGAGAGTGGGTTAATCACAGGTTAAAGATGTGTGAATTGTCTCAAGCCAGGACAATTGGTAGGATTTTGCAAGCCCAGGTCAGACGGTGGGGGGTGAATGTAATGCAACATGAATCCAAGGTCCCAGTTGAGGCAGCAGCCATGTGCGGAACTTAGCGATAAGTTTCTGCTCAGCGATTCTGCGTTGTCAACCGTCCTGATGGTCGCCTTGGAGAACGCTTACCCAAAGATCAGAGGCTAAATGCCCTTGACTGCTGAAGTGTTCCCCGACTTGAAGGGAACATACATAGAACATAGAAAATACAGCACAGAATAGGCCCTTCGGCCCACGATGTTGTGCCGAACTTTTGTCCTAGATTAAGAACAAATCAATCGACACCCCAGCATTCTACCGTAATCCATGTACCTATCCAATAGCCGCTTGAAGGTCCCTAATGTTTCCGACTCAACTACTTCCACAGGCAGTGCATTTCATGCCCACTACTCTCTGGGTAAAGAACCTACCTCTGACTTCCCCCTATATCTTCCACCACTCACTTTAAATTTATGTCCCCTTGTAATGGTTTGTTCCATCCGAGGAAGTCTCTGACTGTCTACTCTATTCCCCTGGTCACCTTGTAAACCTCTATCAAGTCACGCCTCATCCTTCTCCATTCTAATTCTGGGGGCCTCACGGTAGCATGGTGGTTAGCATCAATGCTTCACAGCTCCAGGGTCCCAGGTTCGATTCCCAGCTGGGTCACTGTCTGTGTGGAGTCTGCACGTCCTCCCTGTGTGTGCGTGGGTTTCCTCCAGGTGCTCCGGTTTCCTCTCACAGTCCAAAGATGTGCAGGTTAGGTGGATTGGCCGTGCTAAATTGCCCGTAGTGTAAGGTTAATGGGGGGATTGTTGGGTTACGGGTATACAGGTTACGTGGGTTTAAGTAGGGTGATCATTGCTCGGCACAACATCGAGGGCCGAAGGGCCTGATCTGTGCTGTACTGTTCTATGTTCTAATGAGAAAAGGCCTAGCACCCTCAACCTTTCCTCGTAAGACCTACTCTCCATGCCAGGCAACAACCTGGTAAATCTCCTTTGCACCTTTTCCAAAGCTTCCAAATCCTTCCTAAAATGAGGTGACCAGAACTGTACACAGTACTCCAAATGTGGCCTTATCAAGGTTTTGTACAGCTGCATCATCACCTCACGGCTCTTAAATTCAATCCCTCTGCTAATGAACGCTAGCACACCATAGGCCTTCTTCCCAGCTCTATCCACTTGAGTGGCAACTTTCAAAGATCTATGAACATAGACCCCAAGATCTCTCTGCTCCTCCACATTGCCAAGAACCCTACCTTCAACCCTGTATTCTGCATTCATATTTGTCCTTCCAAAATGGACAACCTCACACTTTTCAGGGTTAAACTCCATCTGCCACTTCTCAGCCCAGCTCTGCATCCTATCTATGTCTCTTTGCAGCCGAGAACAGCGCTCCTCACCATCCACAACTCCACCAATCTGCATATCGTCTGCAAATTTACTGAACCACCCTTCAACTCCCTCATCCAAGTCATTAGTGAAAATCACAAACGGCAGAGGACGCAGAACTGATCCCTGCGGTACGCCACTGGTAACTGGGCTCCAGGCTGAATATTTGCCATTCACCACCACTCTCTGACTTCTATTGGTTAGCCAGTTCGTTATCCAACTGGCCAAATTCCCCACTATCCCATGCCTCCTTACTTTCTGCATAAGCCTAGCATGGGGAACCTTATCAAATGCCTTACTAAAATCCATGTACAGTACATCCACTGCTTTACCTTCATCCACGTGCTTCCTCAAAGAATTCAATAAGCCTTGTGAGGCAAGACCTACCGCTCACAAATCCGTGCTGACTCGATTCCTGCCTGGCGATTGTCACACGATGTCCGTTCATCCGTTCTTGCAGCGTCTGCATGGTCTCACCAATGTACCACGCTTCGGGACATCCTTTCCTGCAGCGTATGAGGTAGACAACCTTGGCTGAATCGCAGGAATATGTACCATGTACCTGGTGGGTAGTGTTCTGACGTGTATTGGTGGTACCCATGTCGATGATCTGGCACATCTTGCAGAGATTGCCATGGCAGGGTTGTGTGGTGTCGTGGTCGCTGTTCTGAAGGCTGGGTAGTTTGCTGCAAACAATGGTCTGTTTGAGGTTGCGCGGTTGTTTGAAGGCAAGTAGTGGGGGTGTGGGGATGACCTTGGCAAGACGTTCGTCTTCATCAATGATGTGTTGAAGGCTGCAAAGAAGATGTCGTAGTTCTCTGCTCCGGGAAAGTACCGGACGACGAAGGGTACATTTTTGCTGTGGCGCGTTGGAAATGTCGATCGATGAGTCGAGCGCTATATCCCGTTCGTACGAGTGCATCTTTTAGCGTCTGTAGATGTCTGTTACGCTCCTCCTCGTCTGAGCAGATCCTGTGTATACGGAGGGCTTGTCCATAGGGGATGGCTTCTTTAATGTGTTTAGGGGGAAGCTGGAGAAGTGGAGCATCGTGAGGTTATCCAAGGGCTTGCAGTAAAGCGAAGTGCTGAGGTGGCCGTCCTTGATGGAGATGAGTGTGTCCAAAAATGCGACCGATCTTGGAGGGTAGTCCACGGTGAGTCTGATGGTGGGATGGAACTTATTGATGTCATCGTGCAGTTGTTTCAGTGCTTCTTCGCCGTTGGCCCAAAGGTAAAAAATGTCACAGAACATAGACATAGAACATACAGTGAGAAGGAGGCCATTCGGCCCATTGAGTCTGCACCGACCCATTTAAGCTCTCACTTCCACGCTATACCCGTAACCTCCACAACCCAACAACCCCTCCCAACCTCTTTTTGGTCACTAAGGGAATTTATCATGGCCAATCACCTAACCTGCACGTCTTTGGACTGTGGGAGGAAGCCGGAGCACCCGGAGGAAACCCACGCAGACATGGGGAGAACGTGCAGACTCCGCACAGACAGTGACCCAGCGGGGAATCGAACCTGGGGCCCTGGTGCTGCCCCTGTGCTAACCACTATGCCACTGTCGCCTTCTGCAGAGAATTAACTGGATCTTTTTGGAGAGAATTAGTTGGACCCTTTCATCAGATATCCAGAATCAAAGCTGAAACTACACTGGAACCTTGGGACTCTGGAATTCCAGTGGAATAATATCCAATCATCACCAGTTACTGGGCAGAGCACAACCTTTTGGGACAATCCATTGGCCACCAGTCAATCAATCAAACTAAAACTCAACCCACCTCTGTCAATGGACAATCGCCAGTAAAAACCATCACAGTGATCACTCCTGCTATGAAATCCTCTGCTTGAATTAGAGAAACAAGCTTTAAAGATACATGTCCATGATTCATCCGTGAATCAAAAATGCAACAGTAAAAATGAAAGGAAGGGAAAATAAGGGAACAAACGGAATGAACAGGAAGGACCCTTCAAAAGCTGTCCCTTCAAACAGTCCCAGGACAGGTACAGAAGGGTGTTAGATACAGAATAAAGCTCCCTCTACACTGTCCCCGGCTTGGGTCACTGTCTGTGCGGAGTCTGCATGTTCTCCCTGTGTCTGCGTGGGTTTCCTCTGGGTGCTCCGGTTTCCTCCTACAGTCCAAAGCTGTGCAGGTTAGGTGGATTGGCCACGCTAAATTGTCCTTAGTGTCTAAAAAGGTTGGGTGGGGTTAATGGGTTCGGGTGGAGGTCGCTGGCCCAAAGGGCCTCCTTCTGCACTGTCAAATCTATGTCTATATGTCTGTGTCTAAACAATCCAAGGACAGGTACATCAGGGGTTATGTACAGAGTAAAGCTCCCTCTACACTGTCCTCATCGAACACACCCATTGACAGGTACAGCACTGTGTTAGATACAGCGTAAAGCTCCCTCTACATTGTCCTCATTGAACACTCCCAGGCAAGGTACAGCATAGGGTTAGATACAGAGTGAAGCTCCCTCTGCACCGTCACCATAAAACAATCCCAGCAAAGATAGAGCACGGGGTTAGATACAGAGTAAAGCTCTCTCTACACCGTCCCCAACAAATGCACCAGCCCAGCACCATAAAACCCTTGGCTGTCCAGTGTCCTCAAAATACCATATCTCCATGAACAAAAGCAGCATGCACCTGGTTTTGGTTGCTCTTTGTCGATATGCTGATCTTCAATGGTTCCAATACCAGCGCTGAACATCACTGGTTTCACCCACTCTCTCCTCTCTTGACCAGGGAGCAGCATCCCAAATGAACGGGCAAATCCTTCAAGTCAAACAAGACATCAGTCAAATCCAAAGACACATAAACCTGCACCTACGAGATTTGAACAGATCCAGGAGGCCCCAGCACTAACTCCTTCCCAGAACCTGACCAAATCTAGGAGGCCCCAGCATCAACCCCTTACCAGAACCTGACCAGATCCAGGAGGCCTCAGCTCGAACCCGTTCCCAGAACCTGACCAAATCCAGGAGGCCCCAGCTCTAACACGTTCCCAGAACCTGAACCGATTCAGGAGGCCCCAGCATTAATTTCTTCCCAGAACATGTCCAGATCAAAGAGGCCCCAGCACTAGCTCCTTCCCAGATCCTGATGAAATCCAGGAGGCACCAGCACTAACTCCATTCCAGATTCTGACCCGATCCAGGAGGCCCCAGCATTAACCCCTTCCCAGAACCTGACCAGATCATGCAGGTCCCAGAACTAACTTGTTTCCAAAAACTGAGCAGATCCAAGAGGCGCCAGCATTGACCCCTTCCCACAACCTGACCAGATTCAGGACGCCCCAGCACCAACTCCTTCCCAGAACCTGACCAGGTCCAGGAGGCCCCAGCACAAACTCCTTCCCAGAACTTGACCAGATCCAGGAAGCCCCAGTACCAACTCCTTCCCAGAACTTGACCAAATCCAAGAGGCCCCAGCATTAACCCCTTTCCAGAACATGACCAAATCCAGGAGGCCCCACTCTAACCTCTTCCCACAACCTGGCCTGATCCCGGAGGCCCTAGTATTGATCCCTTCCCAGAATCTGAGCAGATCCACGAAGCCCCAGCATTGACCCCATCCCAGAATCTGACCAGATCCAGGAGGCCCCAGCACCAACTCCTTCCCAGAATCTGACCAGATTCAGGAGGCCCCAGCACTAGCTCCTTCCCAGATCCTGACCAAATCCATGAAGCCCCAGCACTAACTCCGTCCCAGATCCTGACCCAATCCAGGAGGCCCCAGCATTAAACCCTTCCCAGAACCTGACCAGATCCAGGAGGCCCCAGCACTAACCCCTTCCCAGAACCTGGCCAGATCCAGGAGACCCCAGCATTGACCCCTTCCCAGAACCTGACCAGATTCAGGAGCCCCCAGCATCAACTCCTTCCCAGAACCTGACCAGACCCAGGAGGCTGCAGCACTAACTCCTTCCCAGAATCTGACCAGATCCAAGAGGCCCCAGCATGAATCCTTTTCCAGACCTTAATAGGTCCAGGAATTTACCATTCACCATGCCCAGACTTCTTGGTGCCTGCAATGACTTGCCTGCCAAGACGGGCTCTCCAAACTTGTTCCCATAATCAGAAGCTCCATTACTGGCCTCTATTGCCACCTCAAGGGGCCTCGCAAAGTTCCCAGGATAAATGAATGTCTGATCTTCCCAGGGTTGTGGGTAGCCTGAAAAACATAGAATAAATTTATCACACGAATCACTGGATACTGGGGAATCTGTGGTGGAAACAGTTGCTGTGGTCGGACTAAGCCAAGCCGACACTGGCACGCGAGAGCAAACCAATCAAAATGCTGACACAATGAGGTGCAGGGATTTAATGCTTAGGGGCACAAAGAGGTCAGCTTACAGATAGTGACAGACACAGAGTGGACTCAAACATGAAGTCAAATAGAGTACCTGGACAAAGAAGATTACCAAAGCAGTAGCCTGCAGTCCCAGCAATGGCATGTGCCCCTCGCCCTGTGCACTGGATGTCGCGGATACGACCCCCGGTTCCAGTGGTAGCACCACTGAAAGGAGCAACACCTGAAAGGGAGACAAAAACAGTTAATACTGAATAATAGCACAATATCCCATGCACCCAACACCGAGAACCACATCTCAACCTACACACCAAACATAGAATCATATCTCATTAACATGTCCAACATTAAGAATCACATCTCACTAACATGGGCAATACTGAGAATCAGATCTCACTGACATGCCAGACACCGAGAATCATATCTCACTAAAATGTCCGACATGGAAAATCACACCTCACTGACAAGTCCAAAATGAGAATCACATCTCACTAACATGCCAGACAAGGAGAACATCTCAATAACACGCCTGTCACGGAAAAGCACATCTCGCTGACAGGCCCAACACGGAGAACCAAGCCTCATAAACATGCCAGACACTGAGAATCACATCTCACTAACATGCCTGACACGGAGAACCAAGGCTCACGAACATGCCCGACGCTGAGAATCACATCTCTCTAACATGACCGACACGGAAAATCACATCTCACAAACATGCCAGACACTGAGAATCACATCTCACTAACACAAAAACAGTTAATACTGAATATCCCATGCACCCAACACCATGAATCACATCTCACTAACACGTTTAATACTAAAAATCAGATCTCACTGACAATCAGAATCACATCTCACTAACACGCCCGAAACTGGGAATCACATCTCAATAACACGCCTGTCACAGAAAAGCACATCTCGCTGACAGGCCCAAGCCTCGCGAACATGCCCGTGTCATGTGAGTGTCCTTTTAAGAAAGGTTTTTGTCTTGTCACATGGCTTCAGCTGGGCTGTAGAAACTACTGCAGAAAAACAAAACTTCAAATATGGTTTCATTTTTCACCTTTTCACTTGTACTTAACAGTACACATACATTTCAAAACATTAAAACAGGCAAACATTTCCAATAATAGTCCATTTTTAGTTCTTTGTTTTCCACCATCGAACCTGCTTCTCTTCATCACATTCGAGACAAAGCATTGACTAAAACATTTTCACGTCCTGCCACATGTATACGTTTTAAATGAAATGCCTGTAATAATAAACTCCATCAAAACAGTCTGGCTTATTTATTCCTGAATCTCTCCAAAATGTCAATGGATTCCGATCAGTATATATAATTGTTTCAGACGAATTGCTGGTAACATAAATGTTAAAATGTTGCAAAGTGAGCACCAAGCTCAAAGTCTCCTTTATAATTGTTGAATACTTCCTCTGGTGATCATTTAATCTTTTGGAAAAATACCCAATAGGCTCCTCTATTATTTCGTTGTCTTCTTGCAAGAACACAGCACCTACTACGCCCACATCAGGAACAGTGGTTAACACAGCCTTCAGGCCGTCAAATGCCTTTTGACACTCCGCCGTCCACTGAAATTTGCTACGTCCCTTCAGCAAGTCCATCCGTGGAGCAACCATGCTGCTAAGATTCGGCACAAATTTACAGTAAAAACTGCTCATGCCAAGAAATCTCATTATTTCCCTTCATGTCGAGGGTATTGGAAACTTCTCAATAACGTTTGTTTTCACATCCCGTGGGACCATTTATCCATGAACAATTGTATGGCCAAGGAACACGACTTGGGTTTTTCCAAACTCACTTTTGGTTAGGTACATCACCAAACCCACCTCCTGAAGTCGATCGATTAACTCCATCAGATGCTTCTTTCCACGTCTGACTAAAAATCACAGATCGTCAATGTACACTACCTTTCTATAGTCCATACACAATCGTTGGGTACCATCTGGTTTCAGTACCATCGCTATGGGTGAGCTCCACTGGCTGCAGCCCACTTCAATTTTGCCATTTTTAAGCATACTTTCAATTTCTTTTTGAACCGGTGCCAATTTTTGAGTGTTAAATCTATATGGATGTTGTTTAATTGGAACAGCATTTCCCACATCTACGTCACGTATAGCCATTTTAGTACTTATCATGTGAGTGTCCCTTTAAGAAAGGTTTTGTCTTATAGAACATAGAACATAGAACAGTACAGCACAGAACAGGCCCTTCGGCCCTCGATGTTGTGCCGAGCAATGATCACCCCACTTAAACCCACGTAACCCGTATACCCGTAACCCAACAATCCCCCCATTAACCTTACACTACGGGCAATTTATCATGGCCAATCCACCTAACCCGCACATCTTTGGACTGTGGGAGGAAACCGGAGCACCCGGAGGAAACCCATGCACACACGGGGAGGACGTGCAGACTCCACATAGACAGTGACCCAGCCGGGAATCGAACCTGGGACCCTGGAGCTGTGAAGCATTGATGCTAACCACCATGCTACCGTGACGTCAGTCATTTTCGTGGGTGGAGCTGAGCTGTGACTATGAGTTTTACTTTCGCTTTCACATTTGGCTGCTGTGGACTCAGACAGATAAGTGTTTTGGCCTGTCTCTCTATTTTCATTTTAAAGAGTTGCTCCAATAAAAAAAACCATTGATGATAGCTACCTGCTATTTTGGTAACTTAAAAGATATAGTTTGCTTTCCGAATGGTTTAAACCTGATGAGACAGGGTCAGAATCTCAGGAAAAGCCAATCTTATTCAAGTGACAATGCCACACCCATGAAAAGGGGTTTTTGGTTTATGGGAATTTGTTTTTTAACGAACAATACAGCACAGAAACAGGCCCTTCGGCCCTTTTAAGCCTGCGCCGACCATGGTACCTACCTAAACTAAAACCGTAGGCACTTGCGGAGCCCGTATCCTTCCATTCCCACCCTATTCAGAAATTTGTCTTGATGCCTCTTAAATGCTGCTATCGTACCTGCTCTCACCACTTCCATATATTTATTACCCTCTGTGTAAGAAACTTGCCTCGCACATCTACTCTAAACTTTTCCCCACGCACTTTTAACCTATGTCCCCTAGTACTTGACTCTCCTACCCTAGGAAAGACTATCCACTGTGTCCATGCCACTCATAATCTTGCAGACCTCGAACAGGTCGCTTCTCAACCTCCATCGTTCCAGTGAGAACAGACCGAGTTTATCTCACCTCTCATCATAGCTAATGCCCTTCTTAACAGGCAACATTCTAGTAAACCGCTTATGTACCCTCTCCAGAGCAGGGGCATTGAATTGGAACAGTTAAGGGGGAATTCATTAAGGGTTACACATAGATTTCTGTCACTGTGTGGGGTCTTTATGTTTGTAATTGATAAACATTCTTGCAGCGTGTGTTTAGACAATGTTAACTAAATTCTTAGAATAAAGCTTGTTTTTGATTAGAGTGTCTGGGAAGACTGTTGAATAACACATGAAGAGTAGGCTCTTGTGCTCACCCAAGCTCAATTCAACAAAAAAAGGTTCTCGGTCAGGTGAACTCCATAATAAAGTTTGGAATTTTCAAACCCTGGCTCACAACAAAATTGGTGGCTCGTGGGATAAAGGTCTAATATTTTGTGATTGGGTTGGCTTAGTGAACTTATAGACAGTGAGGGATGAGCATATTTGTGTTTGCTTTTCAGGTGTTGTATTCAAGTTTGAACTGGAAGTGTTTTGCGGACAATGGCTCTTTCAGACGCTCAAAGTTTTTTGGGGTGGAGAAGGTCACATGCAGTACCTGACAAACGGAGACTAAAATAAAGCTTTTAGATTTGGCAAAAACATTGCAGTTAACATTGCCTGACAAAATATGAAAAGAAAAGGTAATTGCGGCGGTAGCTGAGCATTTAAAATTGCCTAAGACACACAGTCAGAATCATTGGAAATGGCAAGAATTAATTATGGATCAAGCAGCTTGAATTCGAAATGAGGGCAAAAGAAGGAATAGCCCTAGCAGAACAAAATGCGAGAGAAAGGGAGGTACAGATCAGAGAAAAAGAAAAAGAGAAAGACTTTGAACTTCATAAACTGGCCATGAAATGTGAATGTCAGTTAAAATTGGCGGAGGTAAAGAGAAACGTTCAGTCTGCTGATAGTGATGAGGATAGTGAGCAAGAGAATCATAGTCGAAGGCTTGGTGGGGATCTATTTAAACATGTCTAAGCATTGCAAAGGTTTGATGAGAAGGATGTAGAAGCCTTTTTCATTTCTTTTGAGAAGGTGGTTAAACAGGCATGTGGGTATTACTGATTCAATCCAAGTCTGACCCCGACTAAACCTACACCAAGTCTGCCCATGCTGACCAAATTAAATTTGATGGTAATGCCACCGTCATCAGCTCCAGCATTGCTGCCAGCTGCTGCTGCCATGGCAACTATGAATCCTCTGACATAGACTCCACAGGTGTGGTCCGGCCGACAAAACCCCATGTCCGCGCCAGGTTCAATGGCCCTTGTCCCATCCTTGGGCTGGTTTAGCTCACTGGGCTAAATCGCTGGCTTTTGAAGCAGACCAAGCAGGCCAGCAGCACGGTTTGATTCCTGTACCAGCCTCCCAGGACAGGTGCCGGAATGTGGCGACTAGGGGCTTTTCACAGTAACTTCATTTGAAGCCTACTTGTGACAATAAGCGATTTTCATTTCATTTCATTTTTCCCCACGAACGCTCAACCTCAGCTCGTCCCCACACCCGCCTACAATGAGAGTGCGGTGAGCCAAAACACCCTGATTCAAGGGCCTCCCGGGGCAGCTTCAGCAGGTTCCAAGTTTGTTATCACTACACGAGGCGCTGAACAAAGGGAACTAGTTAGCTCGGACAATGACAGTGACGCAAGAAACTAACCTAGTGGCAGGACTGGAACATTACCACTCGCCCCATTACGCACGAAACAGGTTAAGGTTGAAGCGATCGAAACAACCGAAAACGGTGTAACAACCACAAAATCTCAATACGCCCGACATTGGATCCATGACTCGCAGATCCTGATAAAGTTGATAGATGATCCAAAGAACTCCCGCACCCTCAGAAGTTAACCACCTGGGAACAGCTACAGCGCTTACAGAATATTTACGGTCTCCAGCCATTAGATGGTGTACAGATGCTGTCTGTGATGGTTAATCCACGCGATAGCAAAATACTCTCAACGGAAGTTCGGTCAGCCCGAGACGACGATTTACAAAATCTGGAAGAGGGAGGGCAGGCAATTAAAGATTGGCTATTAAGAAAGGGGCTGTTTAGCACAGGGCTAAATCGCTGGCTTCGAAAGCAGACCAACGCAGGCCAGCAGCACGGTTCAATTCCCGTACCAGTCTCCCCGAACAGGCGCCGGAATGTGGCGACTAGGGGCTTTTCACAGTAACTTCATTTGAAGCCTACTTGTGACAATAAGCGATTTTCTTTTTTTTTTCAAGATTCAACCCACCTAAAACTGACTGGGGGAAAATAACATCCGGTGTTCAAAAACATTTGGAGGATCTCACAGACTATGAGGAAATGTTTAGAACAGTTTGGAAGGAGCATTCCGGAATGCAACTCCAGGTAAGGGAGAGGAATTGGGATGCGAGTACCCGAGGACCATTCAAAACCGCTTTTGTTGCTGGTTTGAGACCTGAATTGTCTGATGCCCTAAACATAGTTTTTCCTGACTGGGAGCTAGTGGATATTACCTTCAGGGCCTTAGTAGAACGATGCATTCAACTGGACCGTGGCTTGGAGGTTAAAGTCCGAGCTCTCCGTCCTAGCCCTCAGCCCCACGCAGCAGCCATTGCATGTAACGCAGAAACCCCAGCAAAAATTACTACTCCTGCTCCTCCAGTAACATCAACCCCGGCCCCTGTTCTTGCTCCGATAAAGGATTTCAGGAAAACGGGAAAATGTCATTTTTGTGGTAAAGACGGCCATTGGGCGAAATCATGTCTTTTCAGAATACATGGGAGCCAAGGACATGACTACAACCGGGACTCATACTACTGAGACCCGCCCCATGACTCATGCTACAGGGATCCGCCCCGAGACGCGCATCACCAGGCCTCGTACAGATATCAACATAGGCCACGCCCACTTTCACCACGAAGAGACAAACTCAATGACGATGACGCTTTTGTCGACAGGTTCACCAGATTAGCCCCATGACACAAGAGGGCGCTGCCCGACGCAGCAAAAAACTAACTTATCTCATTTTCAGTGTGTCTATTCACGTAGTGCTACACACTTTAATTGAGAACAGGAAGGATGGACTGTACATATTATTGAGAGTGGGAGACCAAAAAATAGAATTTCTTTTTGATACTGGAGCTGAATGAACCCATCTTCCCCAAAAATATGCTAACTTGGTTCCCTTAAATACAGGTGATTGAAGCTTATGCAACAGTGGGTGATCCATTAACCCTTCAAAAAATAGATTCCATGTTGCTTGAATTTGGCGCACATGGCCTCCATCTGGATAGGCCCAGTAACCCAAGCCCTTCTGGGCATGGATATACTAGCCCAATTAAATTGTTCCAAAAGTCACATGGTCCATCAGACACCTCAAAAAGAGCCAACTAGAGCACCACCCAATTTGGGCCAAGGACAAAAATGACTGTGGCCTATTAAACATAGAACCAGCATCCTTCACTGGAGTAAAACCACCATGTACCAAACAGTACCCCATTAACCCCTCCTCAATTGAGGAAATACTACCTGTAGTGAAGCAATTGGAAGACAGAGTAGTGGTGCGAGTTCATAGTTCGCCAAACAGTCTAGTGTGGCCTGTCGAGAAGGCTAATGGCACATGGCGCATGACTATTGACTATAGAAGGACCAACCAATACATTGCCAGAAAAGCTCCTTTGGAAGCCGATCCATCCACCATCTTTAATGCCTTAATACCAGACCTTCAATGCTTTTCAGTTATAGACAAGGCCAATGGCCTTTGATCAGTACCATTGGCAGAGGAGGTGCAACCATGGTTTGCTTTCACTATCAGACAACAACAATACACATGGACGCCATTGTAACGATTATTACTTATGTTTTACTTTTGATCAAATTCCTGACCAAGCTGTATTCATGTTATCTTGATCCTATAATGTATAAGAATCGCCTTCTTTTCTGTACTATCGCAGACTTGGGATGGACTCCGCAGTTTGTAATTGACTGCCTTCCCCGACTCCAAGTATCAGCCATTTTCTGCTAGCAGTTCTAATTAGTGAATAAAGTTCAGTTTTGCTTACCTAATGAATGCTGTTTGAATTTCTCCATCACAGTCAAGACGCGGGGAAAATATAGAATACAACATTTGGCGCTGCGAGAAAAAATCCAATATCCTGAAGTGAGCTTCCATGAGGGACTGAGAAAAAGTGATCAAAGCCATGACCGGAGTAAAGAGACAGACGCCGGCACAAGGTAAGATTGACCTTGGTCTCTCTCTCTCTCGGATCTGTGCTGCGACCCCTCATCCCTGACGGAAGTAACTAAACAGGTGACGGTTCTCGAATCTAAATTTGACTGTGAGTACATTTTTTTTGTGTAATTAGCAGCAGGTCAGGGACCTTGTTGATCTCGTTTTTCATCCGCATCAGATTTATACCGGCTGTCAATAAATTTGGGTCCGGGACCCTTTGATTAAGTTTTGGGGTCAGGGACCCTGTCAATAAGTTTTGGGGTCAGGGACCCTGTCAATAAGTTTTCGGGTCAGGGACCCTGTCAGTAATTTTTTGGGGTCAAGGACCCTCCAATTTGATTTGGTACCAGAAATTTTGTTTGAGCGTTTTTTTTTGCCTGGGGCACATTTTACTGACATTATGCGACAAACTTTAGACAAAACTAGCGGCAACTCCCCTCTATTTTTCATGTGTTTAGAAACCCCTTCTCAAGAACGTAATATTCGAAGATTAGCTGCAGCGCTGCTTTAAACAATAAATTAGGTAACGATATCTGGCCAGTAGGTAACACAGGGAACTTGGAACTTTGACAATAGCATTGATGCAGGAAAAAAAAGCAATCTGGAAAAAAAAAAATGCCGGTTTCAAATTGTTTAATTTTACAGTGGAAAGAAACAGTGCACTTAACGCAACGAACAATCACAATGAGTTGGAGAGATAAAGTCCGCAAAAGAGATATTAATGAGTGTGTGAATGGTAAAGCGAAAGATTGGAAGACTTTAAAATTGTAATGTGAACTTTGGGATAGAAAACAGTCAAAATGATGAAAAGCAATTCGGCAATAACAAATCTCCTGCCGGCAGAAAAGTAGGACTGGCCAATCAGATTATAGGAAAGGAGGATCCTCCCAGTTGCTCTGGCATGCCGATGTTCCCATATTCAAGCAATACGGAAGACGAGGAGAATTTGAACCCTGGACCCCACCCTCATTTTGCGCTCCCCGATTTTACAATTCCACTTTCCCAAGTCCTGACTCCCACTTCTGATCCCATTACCAATGAAACTCCTGCTAACGTATCCCCCTTAGCGACACGCACTCGGTCACAGACGCAAGCCGTAAATATCGAACAACCCTTCTCTACGGAAAACATGATAATTGACTAAAAGGTGTTGATTAAAAAAGATCCACAATAAGGAAATTATAGAAGTGAAGTTAATAAGTTACCAATTTAGAAGCATGCTGGCAATAATGACTAAAGTTTAACATTGCTTTTGAATGAAATTTAGATGATCAGATGATGTTAACTAACTACTGCTTGGAATGTTGTACTGGCCTTATTATGATAACAAGTGGTTCTTCTGAAGGACAACAAAATGCGTACTCAAATTGTTTTTAAACTAATGGCAAAACATTCATAATTCCTCTTGCAAATGTTCCCAAGCTTCCCAAAATGTTCCAAAGTTGTTCAGTTCACACTATATCAGTTTAAAAGAAAGTAACTTTACGAATAAGAGTAACTGAAATATGAATAAGTTTTTAGATTGCGTGAAAAGACGTAAATGGCATCACGCCAAGTTCTCCGCTCCTTAGATTCTGCAGGAAACATTAACCATTTCAGCAGACAGTTGGTCTTTTTTGAATTGACAAAAAAAAATACTTCTCAAAGAATAGCTAATGCCTCTAAAATTAATCAGTGCAAATTGACTTAAATGGAATAACACAGATAAAGTTTTCGAAAGAGAATGAAAAATTTTTGTTCAAAATTTGTCCGCAAGGACAAGGGCTGAATCCAAGAGAGAGAAAGAGAGACAGAGGAAGAGATTGAAGGAAAGAGAGCCAGCGACAAGAGACAGGAACTGTTAGAGATAGCGAAAGAGAGCGAGCCCGGGAGAGGCAGAGATGGAGAGGTAGGCAGATAAAGAGAAAGAGCAACAAGAGTTCCAAAGACAGACAGAGTTATGTAGAGAGGGAGAGAGATAGATAAGAGAGAGAGGGAAAGAATTCATATTTCATTTTTCAGACTTTGACTTTAAAAATTAAGTTTCAAGTTGTGATTATTTGAAAGAGGTAAAGAGATATCGATGCCAACATGGTCTTTGTTATTACCTGAAACCTTCGCGATAAAAGGTTCCCCTTAACTTTGTAAGGCGGGTGGCATAGAATCTTTACAGTGTCACCTTCGAGCTGTTAATTGGTTTGCATGGAGCGCGATTACTCCGTGATTTAAATTATAATCTCCTGCAGATGCGGATAACTCTGCTTAATAACACATAAACAGGGCAAAAAGCGTGCGGACCCTGCCATAAAACATCACACACGTAATTTCCTTAATCAATTGTTAAAATTGTAATCGGAGGACCATCTGGCATCAGACAAAGTGTGCAATGGGTAAAACTTTAGATACAACTTTTTAAAATAGCAGCGTACTGCAAACGCTGTGTGAACAACTAAAGACCTATCAACAGTAATAGAAGCTCAACAAGTGATTTAGGAAAATAATAGGGCGTCAACTGCTAAAAAGTTAGTTGCTCTATGGAGGGAATATTGTCCAAAATTGAAGGATGCTTCCTTGTTAGCCAGCTGACAAGATAAAGAATAAAAATTGAGTATAGAATTGACAGGTCTTGAAAACGGAATGCGCATATGGAAAAGAACCAAGTTAGGCTATCCACCTTGATTAGAAAGTTGCTGATTAGACACTGCAAATTCGGAGCGGTAATACAGTGCATTGATAATGGTATGTTTATAGAACTGTCTCAAATACGAGGTCACCAGCTGCAGAATTTAATAACTTCTGTGCCTGCGCCTGATTGCTCTGTGTTCTATGCTGGCAGCTAACTTTAACCCTGAGTACCACTGTTTAAAACACCCAATAGAGTCCAGATGAGAGAATATAGTGACCCAAGCCTTGATAACCGCATTACCATATCACCTATCCCGCAAGCCCAGCTTCGAAACTTTCCCCTATTCACTACTCCACAGTGGTGGTCGATTGATTTTGATCCCTCACACTTTTCACCTCCCTTAGATATTCCCAATCCACATGTCACTCTTTGCTACGATCATACAGTAACCTCGCCCGATTTGGAGAGCATTTACCAAGACAAAAGAAGGGTCTGCCTTTCTTGTCGATTTACCCCACAGCCTATGGCATCAGTCGAGACTTGTATCACCCCACGTGACCCTTTCTGTCAACGAAGGCTACAATGCCAAGTCCTTGGGATTTCTGGCAGATGCACTACGAGGACAAGCTGATCCTTTCCTTAATGATAGTCAAACCCATTTGTCCACATTGGCACACTGCACCATCATCATTCAACCCGATCTACAACTCCTGAACTACCCACAGATTTATGGGCAGCCTCCAAACACGAAGTTGGTCTCACTAATGTCCCTCCTGTTGTTATTAGAGTCAAACCTGATATGCCCTTGCCCTCTATTTCACAGTACCCTTTGCGTCCCGAGGCTGAAGAAGGAGTCTCGGTTATGATTCAATCGTTCCTTCAACAGGGAATTTT
This sequence comes from Scyliorhinus canicula, assembly GCF_902713615.1. NCBI lineage: Eukaryota > Metazoa > Chordata > Chondrichthyes > Carcharhiniformes > Scyliorhinidae > Scyliorhinus > Scyliorhinus canicula. The sequence continues at coordinate 96,618,036 of NC_052156.1, forward strand.
GATACCATGCCAATCGCCCTGTAATACCCCGATTCTTCCAGTTCCTAAGATAGGAAGACCATCCAAATAGCGTTTAGTCCAAGACCTCCGGCTTATTAATCAGATAGTTGAACCCTTACATCCCATTGTCCCAAATCCAGCGACAATCCTTAGCAATGTCCCACCGGAATCGACTATTTTTACCCTTGTTGATTTGCAACATGCCTTTTTTGCTATACCCCTCGCCCCTGAATCACAGTATTTGTTTGCCTTTACATTTAAGAAGACGCAATACACTTGGACTCGACTTCCACACGGTTTCATTCATTCTCCAACCCATTTCTCACAGGCATTGCACTCCCAGTTAGCGACATTAGCACCTCCTGGTGGCTCCACCATCATTCAATATGTTGATGACTTACTCCTTGCCAGCCCTGATTTCATCGCTAACCAGCGTGACACCTTTTTACCTGCTCATCCGTCTCCATTCATGGGAATATGTGATTCCGCCCGCTAAAGTTCATAAAGGCCAACGACAGGTCAAATTTTTGGATGTCCTAATTAGTGCTACTGATCGCTCCCTTACTCAAGAACGCATTACTCCTATACTGCAGACCCCATTTCCTACATCGCCCAAGCAGGTGCAAGCTTTTTTAGGATTAGTGAACTTTTGCAGACAATGGATTCCGAATGTTACTGTACATACTAAAGAATTAACTCCGTACTCCTTTCAAAATGCTCCTCTTAAGTTTGATCTACCTGATTCAGCAAAGCAATCTTTTATTACCCTGAAAAACGCCCTGGCTATCGCCCCAGCACACGACCTATGTATGACAGACCTTTTCACCCAAATTCTTACTGCTGTCCATTTGTTAGTCCAGGCAGCCTCTAATCTAACCCTTCACCAACCAGTACAAGTGCATACTTCACACTATCGTGGCTCTCCTAACGTCTCAGCAAACCCACCATCTGACTCAAGCGCGATTGAGCCGCTATGAGGTTTCACTATTGCAAAACCCCTACCTCTCGTTTCATTATTGTTCAACCTTAAATCCTGCTGTGTTCCTCGAATAGCCCCCCGATAACCTTGAAGACCCACCACACGATTGTTTACTTCGGAATCACTTCCTTACTGCACCTTGCCCGGATTTAACAGACAGGCCTATTGATAATCCAGATCTAATTTTTTATGTTGATGGCAGTTCTTCCATTTCCCCATTTCCCGTCCCACAGTCGAAATATGCCGTGGTAACCGACACCGACGTGCAGGAAGCAGCAGCCTTCCAGACCCCTGTCTCTGCACAAAAAGCCACGCTATTCGCCCTTACTCAAGCATGTATTTTAGCCACTGACAAAATTGCTAATGTTTACACTGATTCTAGGTATGCCTTTGGCGTGACCCATGATTTCGGCCGCCCTTTTGGGTTAAAAATCTCCTCGATGTTATTCAGCTTCCCCGTCAATTGGCAGTTATTAAATGTGTTGCGCACACGAAGGGTGACACGCCTGTTCAATTAGGAAATGCCCGTGCTGATTCAGCTGCTACAACTGCAGCTTCATCAACCTCTTTAATTGTTCCCAGTGGGGCTAATCAGGCTCTAAACCAGGTACCTGCATTACGGACGAAGGGCATGCCAGAGATAGCTGAAGTTCAAAATTTACAGAGGGACGCCTCTGATTCTGAGTGAACACTATGGAAGTCAATGTGGTGTTCGCACTCCTTGACACGAGACCTCTGGCTGACTCCAGTTGGTCAAGTTTGTATTCCGAATTCTTTATTGCTGTTACTTGTTAATTATTTGCATTCTTGTACCCATCTTGGTAAGGAGGGAGTGGTACAGCTACTCCTAAAAGCTTAGTGGCACCCAGATTTGAATACAGCAGCGCACACGCCGCTGGATCGATGCGTCATTTGCATGAAACATAATAAGAGTAAAGGTCCTCTGGGAACCACCCCCTAGCCAGATGATCCTTTTGCTTGTATACAGCTTGATTTTATTGAATTGCCAAAAGCACAGTGCTATAAATATTGTTTAGTAATAATCGATGTGTTTAGTAAATGGATTGAAGCATTCCCCACCACTAATTGTACGGCACATACAGTAGTAAAGTTGTTGTTAACAGAAGTCATTCCTTGTTTTGGGGTACCCAAAATGGTGAGCTCAGATAATGGACCACATTTTGTAGCTCGGATCAATACTGAATTGTGCAAAGCCCTTGTAATTAAACAGCAACTGCACTGCGAGTATCACCCGCAGGCAGCAGGAATTCTGGAAAGAGCCAACGGGACTTGAAAAGAAAAATTATCTAAATTAACTGAAGAAACTGGATTAAATTGGCTAAAAGTATTACCCTTGGCACTGTTTCACATGCGAGTGACTCCCCATTCGCGGACCGGACTGTCAGCTGCAGAGATAGTCTATGGTCGGCCAATGAGGACTCCCTGGGATGCCCATGAAAAACCCTAGAGGGAGTAGACCTCCATGTGATGGGGGAACAAATGCAGAACTATTGAATCAATTAACACTTCTTTGAAGTTTCTTCACTCACAGGTAAAACAGGTACATCTACCAGTAATGACAGGGACAGCCGTCCCTCGATATCCAGTGGTCAAACCCGGAGACCTCGTGTTGGTAAAAAAACTGGGACAGAAAGAAACTAGGACAACGCTGGAGCGGACCATTCCTCGTATTACTGACGACGCCAACTTCGGTCAAACTTGAAGGACGTTCAAGTTAGATACATCTATCCGATTGCAAGACGATAGTCTCCAACCCAGATGAGAACACAGGATGAAGATCTTCAGTATAATTTTTGGACTTTCTGGACTACTTAGCCTTGATGGCCACTCGGTAGTAAATAACGAACTAAACGAGACCTGCCTTCCAATACCTATTTACATATGTCATATCTTTACGCCGAAAAATTGAATATTAGCAAGTGTTGGGTTTGCACCCATATCCCTGTCCATTCAAGGGAAGGAATACCTCTCCAATCTCTCCCCCTTCATACCGCAGAAACAGTTGAATGGATTGTACGACAAAATCAAACAGGAATCAGGGGAGATAGGGGGAATATGAAAATATGGAGATCTGCTGGCTATGACATGACTAAATTTTCAGCTTCGTATCAACCTAACTATAATCATGCCTTAACTCCACCCTCCCTCACTGTCCACTCATATAATGTTCAAGGTTCCGTATGTTTTAATAAATCAGGGAAAGGAAAGTTAATGGGGCAAAGTAGGTGCAACCTACCAATACAATCCCCTGGATGACATCAGCTGATGATTTTACAGCCTATAATGGAACCTATTTCATATGCGGCACTAAAGCATATCCGTGGCTCCCCATTGATTGGACAGGGTCCTGCTTTTTGGGATATGTCATACCCCAAATGCATCACCGACCCATCCTTAAGCACTCCCCCTCGCGAGCAAAAAGAACAATTTCTAAAACGGAACGGGCAAGGCATGAACGAACTGATCTACATGGCCTCAGCATTGGAACATCTGGCAAACATAACTGCAACAGAAGCCAGGGACACTGGACAGGCACTGGCCGAGGTCTCAGCTGAGCTAGTGGCTGTCCGGACCGTGGCATTACAGAATCGACTGGCTTTGGATTATCTGTTAGCCTCGCAGGGAGGAATGTGCGCTATCATAGGCCAAGAGTGCTGTACTTACATTCCAGATGGCTCTGAAAATATCACTGACCTGGCCGACCATATTAAGAAACAGGCTGCTCAAATTCAGGAAATTGGCAGTGAATTTCACGACTATAACCCGCCGGGTTGGCTAGGGTGGTTGGGTCATGGATTATTTGACTGGATCTTTAAGGCCTTTTTTCTACTTCTACTAATGCTATTAGGGATAGGATTGCTTCCTGCTTGTGTAAATGCATTTTCAAACGAATCATGGATATACCTATTTAGCTAGTTGTCATGATATGACAAAAGGGGGGAGTGTAGTATTGTGTGAAGCAAATAATGGCATGATGGGAAAACTAGTCAAGTCTTCTTGGTACAAGTGAATTTAAACTGATTTTCATATAACCTAAGGCCCAGAATACAGAGACAGCCGAGGTCAGCATGTCTTGGGAACTGGGTGACTCTGAGAGTCTAGATAAGGCTTGGAGCTAGTAGTCTTAATACATAACAAGCTGAACAACTGTCTCCTTCTGTATGTAAACAACTTCTTCCCTTTCTTAAAACAAAGACAAGATAATGATATGAAACTCAAGTCCCCTAACGGTCCGCAAGGTGACGCCATTGTAACGATTATTACTTATGTTTTACTTTTGATCAAATTCCTGACCAAGCTGTATTCATGTTATCTTGATCCTATAATGTATAAGAATCGCCTTCTTTTCTGTACTATCGCAGACTTGGGATGGACTCCGCAGTTTGTAATTGACTGCCTTCCCCGACTCCAAGTATCAGCCATTTTCTGCTAGCAGTTCTAATTAGTGAATAAAGTTCAGTTTTGCTTACCTAATGAATGCTGTTTGAATTTCTCCATCACAGTCAAGACGCGGGGAAAATATAGAATACAACAGGTCTGCACATGCGCGGAATCATGCTGTGCCGGAGAATTCGGCGGCCACCCGCCGATTCTCCGGCCCGGCGGGGGAGCGGAGAATCCCACCCCATATGTTTAATCAACTTTGGTTATTGAGCATGGAATGCAGGATACAGTAAATGTAAATATTATTTGGATGTGAGTAACAGTAAAATGTGCATTCATGACACAAGCCAGGTAGTGGTCTGTGGACATGAAGGGAATCCCATCGATTTTAAAGCACCACCTAATTACACCAATGGGACAACTTTAACAGAACATTGGTACCCACCAGCGGTTGCCCAATATTCTACCTATAATGGCATACCCTTGGCTCCCAAGGAGCTGGAGAGGAGCGTGCTATTTAGGATTTATTGTTCCCTTCATCTGCCATTCCCTTTCCTTTTCCCTCGCAGATGCTATAAATGCAGACTCAAAACATGGACATCTCACCCCACAGTTTGAGACCTACCACTATCATCAAAAGGTTGAAACATGAGATCACAGGAGCTGAGAAATTATTTTCTGTTCTCATCCCTGCCTATGGCGTCACCGTATTCACCAGAGAATACATTAAATTGGCTGCAGCCTTAGAAAAAATAGCCAATGACACTGCCTGAACCCATTTCAGCCGAGATGCTAGCCATTCGAACTGTGGCTTTACAGAATCGGATGGCACTTGACTATTTGCGAGCCTAAAAAGATGGCACCTGTGCCCTGATTGGTGCAGAGTGTTGCACCTACATCCCAGATAATTCAGAAGAGATGTCAGCACATGTTCAAGAAGAAGTTAGGAAACTTTACCAACCCTATGACAACACTCTTTGGGGATGGCTCTCTGGATGGGTGGGTGCCATAGGAATTTCCATCATTCAGGGACTTCTCTTCTTTTTCATATTTGGGTTTGTCATTTACATAGTGGTCTTGCTGATCAGATGCAGTGGCCAATGTATGGCTACCCATAATACCTCACCAATCAAAGTGGTTTATAGCTGCACTACCAGCCCATGACATTGAACAAGGCTCATTATTATTGCATTATTACCCAATTATTACTGAATCATATAATCAACTTCCATTATTACTGAATTGTTATTGCACTATATAATCACTTTTTTGAATAAAATATTTCCAGAATGCTTCCGTGCTTACTTCTATCCTGTCGCATTTCTTCCTTATTTCTCTTTCATTACTTTGATTCATCATATTAATCTTCAGAAGAATCAAAAGGGGGAACTGAGTTAATCCAGATCATACACTTCAATTTCTGTAATTTCTTAGGTTTCACATTTTGCAAGTTACTTGAGGCTGCAAGGTCAATGACGTCAACTAGCTAAAAGACCCCATTTTATGGTTAAAAACTGGGCAGTTATGTTATCCAGTACAAGTAGTCCGGTTTCTATAATAACAGCCAGTCTAGGTCTGATAATTTCTTAACGAAAACTATGTTTTTCTACTTAAATTGGCAAGCGATGGAATGGGAAATTGGCACCAATATATTTAAATACATATATCTCTTAAATTGACTGACAGTTTGGCCGAATTGAGTGAATTATAACTTAGTTAAAGCCAATCAGAAGTAAAAAGGAGGCCAGACCTGAAGATAATAATCTCCTTCAGAATCACTTACCGGGATGGAAAAACCCATTCCGGAATCACCCTATCTATATTTCTGAAACCTATTTCTTTGCTGCTTGCTTTTGCTAATCAGCATCTTTCTTTTATTTAAATCACTTAGTTATGTTATCCTGTGTATCATGATTTGAAGAATTACCACGCTATGTAACTGGATGAAAACTCAACTACTGTATTCGCTAAAGACAATCAATCTGACTAGCTTGCTGCAGGGCTAGTCGGAACTTCCAGATATTGTTTGAAAATAAGTTATCAGAGGCACAGTTGACAAATAAAGTACAAGTGAACTTTGCCAAAAAGCACAGGCTGGACCTCTGTTCATTGGGAACTGAGGAAGTAAGGCTGAGGAAACAAGGTTCAGACAGGGCGCTGGAGGGATACAAGATAGCCAGGAGGGAACTGAAGAAAGGGATTCGGAGAGCTGAGAGGGCATGAAAAATCTTTGGCGGGTAGGATCAAGGAAAACCCCAAGGCCTTTTAAGGCTTTTCACAGTAACTTCATACTTGTGACAATGAGAGCTTATTATTATTAACATATGTGAGAAATATGAGAATAACTAGAGCGAGGGTATGTCCGATCAAGGACAGTAGCGGGAGATTGTGCATCGAGTCTGAAGAGATAGGAGAGGTCTTGAACGAGTACTTTTCTTCAGTATTTACGAATGAGAGGGGCCATATTGTTGGAGAGGACAGTGTGAAACAGACTGGTAAGCTCGAGGAGGTACTTGTTAGGAAGAAAGATGTGTTGGGCATTTTGAAAAACTTGAGGATAGACAAATCACCGGGCCTGACGGGATATATCCAAGGATTCTATGGGAAGCAAGAGATGAAATTGCAGAACGTTGGCAATGATCTTTTCGTCCTCACTGTCAACAGGGGTGGTACCAGGGGATTGGAGAGTGGCGAATGTCGTGCCCCTGTTCAAAAAAGGGAACAGGGATAACTCTGCGAATTACAGGCCAGTTAGTCTTACTTCGGTGGTAGGCAAAGTAATGGAAAGTGTACTGAGGGATAGAATTTCTGAGCATCTGGAAAGACACTGCTTGATTAGGGATAGTCAGCACGGATTTGAGAGGGGTAGGTCTTGCCTCACAAGTCTTATTGAATTCTTTGAGGAGGTGACCAAGCACGTGGATGAAGGTAAAGCAGTGGATGTACTGTACATGGATTTCAGTAAGGTATTTGATAAGGTTCCCCATGCTAGGCTTATGCAGAAAGTAAGGAGGCATGGGATAGTGGGGAATTTGGCCAGTTGGATAACGAACTGGCTAACCGATAGAAGTCAGAGAGTGGTGGTGGATGGCAAATATTCAGCCTGGAGCCCAGTTACCAGTGGCGTAATGCAAGGATCAGTTCTGGGTCCTCTGCTGTTTGTGATTTTCATTAATGACTTGGATGAGGGAGTTGAAGGGTGGGTCAGTAAATTTGCAGACGATATGCAGATTGGTGGAGTTGTGGATAGTGAGGAGCGTTGTTGTCGGCTTCAAAGAGACATAGATAGGATGCAGAGCTGGGCTGAGAAGTGGCAGATGGAGTTTAACCCTGAAAAGTGTGAAGTTGTCCATTTTGGGAGGACAAATATGAATGCGGAATACAGGGTTGACGGTAGGGTTCTTGGCAATGTGGAGGAGCCGAGAGATCTTGGGGTCTATGTTCATAGATCTTTGAAAGTTGCCACTCAAGTGGATAGAGCTGGGAAGAAGGCCTATGGTGTGCTAGCGTTCATTAGCAGAGGGATTGAATTTAAGAGCCGTGAGGTGATGATGCAGCTGTACAAAACCTTGATACGGCCACATTTGGAGGACTGTGTGCAGTTCTGGTCACCTCATTTTAGGAAGGATTTGGAAGCTTTGGAAAAGGTGCAAAGGAGATTTACCAGGATGTTGCCTGGCATGGAGAGTAGGTCTCACAAGGAAAGGTTGAGGGTGCTAGGCCTTTTCTCATTAGAATGGAGAAGGATGAGGGGCGACTTGATATAGGTTTATAAGATGATCAGGGGAATAGATAGAGTAGACAGTCAGAGACGTTTTCCTCAGGTGGAACAAACCATTACAAGGGGACATAAATTTAAGGTGAATGGTGGAAGATATAGGGGGGGATGTCAGAGGTAGGTTCTTTACCCAGAGAGTAGTGGGGGCATGGAATGCACTGCCTGTGGAAGTAGTTGAGTCGGAAACATTAGGGACCTTCAAGCGGCTATTGGATAGGTACATGGATTACGGTAGAATGCTGGGGTGTAGATTGATTTGTTCTTAATCTAGGACAAAAGTTAGGCACAATATAGTGGGCCGGAGGGCATGTTCTGTGCTGTATTTTCTATGTTCTATGCTCTATTTATGGAATAACAGATATCCAGATCCACAGATCCATCTTGGAGCTAGTGAAGTGTTTGCACCACTATCAGAGGATGTATTCATCTGAGGTGCCTATGAACTAGTGCTTGACGCCTACAGACAAAGGTTTAAGGAAAATCCCTGGTCAAACATACATGCAGCTTGAAAGGATCAAACAGACTAATTTTGATGGATGGATAAGGGCTTTGAAAATAGACCAAACGTATCAAGCTCTTGAGAAATGATAATTTTGGAGTAGTATAAAAAGTCTCTCTCTTTTTCCCTGATCTGAATCTCCCTTTCTCTCGCATTTTGTTCTGCTTGGGCTATTCTTTCTTTTGCCCTCAGTTCGAATTCATGCTGCTTTAATTCTTTTTCATGTTCAAGCTGCTTGATCTGCAATTGAATTCTTGCCATTTCCAATGATTCTGACTGTGTCTCAGGCAATTTTAACTGCAATGTTTTTGCCAAATCCAAAAGCCTTTTTTTAGTTTCCGTTTGTAAGGTACTGTATGTGACCTTCTCCACCCCAAAAAAATTCTGAGCTTCTGAAAGAGCAATTGTCCACAAAACTCTCCCAGTTTAAACTTGAATATAACACTTGAAAAGCAAAAACAAATATGCTCACCCCTCACTGTCTATATGTTCACTAAGCCAATCCAATCACGGAAGATAGACTATCGTCCTGAATGAGCCTCCAATTTTGTTGTGGGCCAGTGTTTAAAACATCCAAAGTATATTATGGAGATGCCGACGTTGGACTGGGGTGAGCACAGTAGGAAGTCTTACAACACCAGGTTAAAGTCCAACAGGTTTTTTCAAATCACTAGCTTTCGGAGCACTGCTCCTTCCTCAGGTGAATGAAGAGGTATGTTCAAAACATTCCTCTTCATTCACCTGAGGAAGGAGCAGTGCTCCGAAAGCTAGTTTTGAAACAAACCTGTTGGACTTTAACCTGGTGTTGTAAGGCTTCTTACTATATAAAAGCAAACAGCAAGTATTTTGATAAATTACAAACATAAAGACCTCACACAGCTACAGTAATCTAGGGGCAGCAGGGTAGCATGGTGGTTAGAGCAGGGTAGCATGGTGGTTAGCATAAATGCTTCACAGCTCCAGGGTCCCAGGTTCGATTCCCGGCTGGGTCACTGTCTGTGTGGAGTCTGCACGTCCTCCCCCTGTGTGCGTGGGTTTCCTCCGGGTGCTCCGGTTTCCTCCCACAGTCCAAAGATGTGCGGGTTAGGTGGATTGGCCATGCTAAATTGCCCGCAGTGTCCTAATAAAAGTAAGGTTAAGGGAGGGGGTTGTTGGGTTACGGGTATAGGGCGGATACGTGGGTTTGAGTAGGGTGATCATGGCTCGGCACAACATTGAGGGCCGAAGGGCCTGTTCTGTGCTGTACTGTTCTATGTTCTATGTTCTATGTGTAACACTTAATGATTTTCTCCTTAACTGTTCCAGTTCAAACATAAAATCCCAGAAACCAAAAGCCCCCTTTTAAGGACGTGGTCCAACACTCTGTATTCTCACTTGACTAAGACTGACTTTTCCTGAGATTCTTTTTCAAAATTTAGAATACCCATTTTTTTTTTCCAATTAAGGGGCAATTTACCGTGGCCAATCCACCTACTCTGCACATTTTTGGGTTGTGGGGGTGAAACCCACGCAGACACGGGGAGAATGTGCAAACTCCACACGGACATTGACCCAGAGCCGGGATCGAACCTGGGACCTCAGCGCCGTGAGGCAGCTGTGCTACCACTAGGCCACCGTGCTACCCTTTTCCTGAGATTCTGATCCCCTCTCATCAGCAGGTTTAAAGCATTCCAGAAAGCAAACTATGTCTTTTAAGTTACCAAAACAGCAGGTAGCTATAATCAATGTTTTTTTTCTTTGAACAACTCGTTAAAATGAAAATAGAGAAACAGGCCAAAACATCTCAGTTCTCTGTCTGAGTCCACAGCAGCCAAATGAGAAAGTGAAACCAAAAACAGCTCACAGAGCCACAGCACATCTCCCCACACAGGATGACAGCACTGAAGCCATGTGAGAAGACAAAAACATTTCTTAAATGGACACTCACATGACAGCCGACACTGAGAATCACATCTCACGGCACGGGGAAGCAAGCCTCACGTATACGCCCAACATGGAGAAACACATCTCACTAACATGCGTGGCACAGAGAACAAAGCCTCACAAATATGCCCGACACAGAGAATAACAAAGAATAAAGAAAAGTGCAGCACAGGAACAGGCCCTTCGGCCCTCCCAGCCTGCGTCGATCCAGATCCTTTATTTAACCTGTCTCCTATTTCCAAGGTCTACTTCCCTCTGATCCCCGCCCGTTCATATACCTGTCCAGATGCCTCTTAAATGATGCTATCGTGCCCGCCTCTACCACCTCCGCTGGTAAAGCGTTCCAGGCACCCACCACCCTCTGCGTAAAAAAATTTCCACGCACATCTCCCTTAAACTTTCCCCCTCTCACCTTGAAATCGTGACCCCTTGTAACTGACACCCCCACTCTTGGGAAAAGCTTGTTGCTATCCACCCTGTCCATACCTCTCATAATTTTGTAGACCTCAATCAGATCCCCCCTCAACCTCCGTCTTTCCAACAAAAACAATCCTAATCTACTCAACCTTTCTTCATAGCTAGCACCCTCCATACCAGGCAACATCCTGGTGAACCTCCTCTGCACCCTCTCCAAAGCATCCACATCCTTCTGGTGTTGTGGCGACCAGAATTGCACGCAGTATTCCAAATGTGGCCTAACCAAAGTCCTATACAACTGTAACATGACCTGCCAACTCTTGTACTCAATACCCCGTCCGATGAAGGCAAGCATGCTGTATGCCTTCTTGACCACTATCAGCCTGTGTTGCCACCTTCAGGGTACAATGGACTTGAACTCCCAGATCTCTCTGTACATCAATTTTCCCCAAGACCCTTCCATTGACCATATAGTCCGCTCTTGAATTTGATCTTCCAAAATGCATCACCTCACATTTGCCTGGATTGAACTCCATCTGCCATTTCTCTGCCCAACTCTCCAATCTATCTATATTTTGTTGTATTCTCTGACAGTCCTCCTCGCTATCTGCAACTCCACCAATCTTAGTATCATCTGCAAACTTGCTAATCAGACTACCTATACCTTCCTCCAGGTCATTTATGTAGATCACAAACAACAGTGGTCCGAGCACGGATCCCTGTGGAACACCACTAGTCACCCTTCCCCATTTTGAGACACTCCCTTCCACCACTACTCTCTGTCTCCTGTTGCCCAGCCAGTTCTTTATCCATCTAGCTAGTACAACTGAACCCCATACGATTTCACTTTTTTCATCATCCTGCCATGGGAAACCTTATTAAACGCCTTACTAAAGTCCATGTATATGACATCTACAGCCCTTCCCTCATCAATTAACTTTGTCACTTCCTCAAAGAATTCTATTAGGTTTGTAAGACATGACCTTCCCTGCACAAAACAATGCTGCCCATCACTGATAAGTCTATTTTCTTCCAGATGTGAATAGATCCTATCCCTCAGTATCTTCTACAACAGTTTGCCTACCACTGACGTCAGGCTCACAGGTCGATAATTCCCTGGATTATCCCTGCTACCCTTCTTAAACATTAGCAATTCTCCAGTCCTCCGGGACTTCACCCGTGCTCAAGGATGCTGCAAAGATATCTGTTAAGGCCCCAGCTATTTCGACCCTCGCTTCCCTCAGTAACCTAGGATAGATCCCATCCGGTCCTGGGGACTTGTCCACCTTAATGTCTTTTAGAATACCCAAAACTTCCCCCTTCCGTATGACAACTTGACCTAGAGTATTTAAACATCCATCCCTAGCCTCAACATCCATCTTGTCCCTCTCCTTTGTGAATACCGATGCAAAGTACTCATTAAGAATCTCACCCATTTCCTCTGAGTCCACGCATAAATTCCCTCTTTTGTCTTTGAGTGGGCCAATCCTTTCTCTAGTTACTCTCTTGCTCCTTACATACAAATAAAAGGCTTTGGGATTTTCCTTAACCCTGTTAGCCAAAGATATTTCATGACCCCTTTTAGCCCTCTTCATTGCGCGTTTGAGATTAGTCCTACTTTCCCGATATTCCTCCAAAGCTTCATCAGTTTTGAGTTGCCTCAATCCTATGTATGCTTCCTTTTTCATCTTAGCTAGTCTCACAATTTCACCCGTCATCCATGGTTCCCTAATCTTGCCATTTCTATCTTTCATTTTCACAGGGACATGTCTGTCCTGCACTCTAATCAACCTTTCCTTAAAAGACTCCCACATTTACCCTTAAACAGCTGCTCCCAATCCACATTCCCTAGCTCCTGCCGAATTTTGTTATACTCTGCTTTTCCCCAATTTAGTACTCTTCCTTTCGGACCACTCTTGTCCTTGTCCATGAGTATTCTAAAATTTACGGAATTGTGATCGCTATTCCCAAAGTAATCACCGACTGAAACATCAACCACCTGGATCATTCCCCAATACCAGGTCCAGTATGGCCCCTTCCCGAGTTGGACTATTTACATACTGCTCTAAAAAAACTCTCCTGGATGCTCCTTACAAACTCTGCTCCATCTACGCCTCCAACACTACACGAATCCCATTCAATGTTGGGGAAGTTAAAATCTCCCATCACAACCACCCTATTGCTCCTAAATTTTTCTATAATCTGTCGGCATATTTGTACCTCTACTTCATGCTCGCTTTTGGGAGGCCTGTAGTAAAGTCCCAACAATGTTACTGCACCCTTCCTATTTCTCAGCTCCACCCATATTGCCTCAGTGCTCGAATCCTCCATCGTGCCCTCCTTAATCACAGCTGTGATATCATCTCTGACGAGTAATGCAACTCCTCCACCCCTTCTACCTCCCCCTCTATCCCTCCTGAAGCATCTATACCCTGGGATATTCAGTTGCCAGTCCTGCCCTTCCCTCAACCAAGTCTCAGTAATACCAATAACATCATATTCCCAGGTACTGATCCAAGCCCTAAGTTCATCTGCCTTACCTGCTACACTTCTCGCATTAAAACAAATGCACCTCGACCAGCTGTCCCTTTGCGTTCATCATCTCTTCCCTGTCTACTCTTCCCCTTAGTCACCTTGAGTTTATTGGCTCGTACCTTACTGGCTTTAGTTGCTGCTTCTTTACTGACCTCTAACTTCCTAATCTGGTTCCCATCCCCCTGCCACATTAGTTTAAAACCTCCCCAACAGTGTTAGCAAAAGCACCCCCTAACATAGAACATAGAACATAGAACGATACAGCGCAGTACAGGCCCTTCGGCCCTCGATGTTGCACCGACATGGAAAAAAAGCTAAAGGCCATCTAACCTACACTATGCCCTTATCATCCATATGCTTATCCAATAAATTTTTAAATGCCCTCAATGTTGGCGAGTTCACTACTGTTGCAGGTAGGGCATTCCACGGCCTCACCACTCTTTGCGTAAAAAACCCACCTCTGACCTCTGTCCGATATCTATTACCCCTCAATTTAAGGCTATGTCCCCTCGTGCTAGCCACCTCCATCCGCGGGAGAAGGCTCTCGCTGTCCACCCTATCTAACCCTCTGATCATTTTGTATGCCTCTATTAAGTCACCTCTTAACCTTCTTCTCTCTAACGAAAACAACCTCAAGTCCATCAGCCTTTCCTCATAAGATTTTCCCTCCATACCAGGCAACATCCTGGTAAATCACCTCTGCACCCGTTCCAAAGCTTCCACGTCCTTCCTATAATGAGGCGACCAGAACTGTACGCAATACTCCAAATGTGGCCGTACTAGAGTTTTGTAAAACTGCAACATGACCTCATGGCTCCGGAACTCAATCCCTCTACCAATAAAGGCCAACACACCATAGGCCTTCTTCACAACCCTATCAACCTGGGTGGCAACTTTCAGGGATCTATGTACATGGACACCGAGATCCCTCTGCACATCCACACTACCAAGAATTTTACCATTAGCCAAATATTCCGCATTCCTGTTATTCTTTCCAAAGTGAATCACCTCACACTTCTCTACATTAAACTCCATTTGCCACCTCTCAGCCCAGGTCTGCAGCTTATCTATGTCCCTCTGTAACCTGCAACATCCTTCCGCAACATCTCACTAACATGCCTGACACGGAGGATCACATCTCACGAACATGCCTGGAACAGAGACCGACGTCACACGAACATGCCCGACACTGAGAAGCATATCTCACAAACATACCCGGCACGGAGGATCACATCTCACATACTTCACTGAATATCACATCTCACTAACAGGCCAACACTGAGAATCACACCTCACTAACATGCCCAATACGGAGAATCACATCTCAAGAACATGCCCGACCGAGAAACACATCTCACTAACATGTCAGACATGGATAATCATATCTCACTAACACATCAGATACTGAAAATCACATCTCATGAACATGCCCGACATGGAGAATCACATAACACAAATATGCCAGACGCGGAGAACCAATACTCACTAACATGACCGACAGGGAGAACCACATATCACTAACATATCCATCACGGAGGGCCCCATCTCACAAACATGCCGAACATGAAGAATCACATCTCACTAACATGCCCGGCTCTAAGAGACACATCTCACGAACATGCCCGACTGAGAATAACATCTCACTAACATGTCAGATACAGAGAATCGTATCTCACAAACATGCCAGACACGGAGAATAATATCTCACTAACATGCCCGACGTGGAGAATCAAATCACACTGACATGCCTGACATAGAGAATCACATCTCACGAACATGCTCGCCATGGAGAACCCAGCCTCATGAACATGCCCCACAGGGAGAATCACGAATATTCAAGACACTGAGAATCACATAAAAACATAAGAACATAAGAACTAGGAGCAGGAGTAGGCCATCTGGCCCCTCGAGCCTGCTCCGCCATTCAATTAGATCATGGCTGATCTTTTGTGGACTCGGCTCCACTTTCCGGCCCGAACACCATAACCCTTAATCCCTTTATTCTTCAAAAAACTATCTATCTTTACCTTAAAAACATGTAATGAAGGAGCCTCAACTGCTTCACTGGGCAAGGAATTCCATAGATTCACAACCCTTTGGGTGAAGAAGTTCCTCCTAAACTCAGTCCTAAATCTACTTCCCCTTATTTTGAGGCTATGCCCCCTAGTTCTGCTGTCACCCGCCAGTGGAAACAACCTGCCCGCATCTATCCTATCTATTCCCTTCATAATTTTAAATGTTTCTATAAGATCCCCCCTCATCCTTCTAATTTCCAACGAGTACAGTCCCAGTCTACTCAACCTCTCCTCATAATCCAACCCCTTCAGCTCTGGGATTAACCTAGTGAATCTCCTCTGCACACCCTCCAGCGCCAGTACGTCCTTTCTCAAGTAAGGAGACCAAAACTGAACACAATACTCCAGGTGTGGCCGCACTAACACCTTATACAATTGCAACATAACCTCCCTAATCTTAAACTCCATCCCTCTAGCAATGAAGGACAAAATTCCATTTGCCTTCTTAATCACCTGTTGCACTTGTAAACCAACCTTCTGTGATTCATGCACTAGCACACCCAAGTCTCTCTGAACAGCGGCATGCTTTAATATTTTATCGTTTAAATAATAATCCCGTTTGCTGTCTGACGAACATCCCCAGCACGGAGAATCTCATCACACTGACATGCCCGATACGCAGAATTACATCTCACTAACACGCCCATGAGAATTGCAGCGCACTAACATGCCCGGCTCTAAGAAACACATCTCACGAACATGCCCGACCAAGAATCAATTCTTACTAACATGTCAGACACAGAGAATCGTATCTCACAAACATGCCAGACACTGAGAGTCACATCTCATTAACATGCCCGATGCAGAGAATCACATCTCACTAACAGACCCGGCACGGTGAACCACATCTCACTAACATACCCGGCACGGTGAACCACATCTCACTAACATACCCGGCACGGTGAACCACATCTCACTAACAGACCCGGCACGGTGAACCACATCTCACTAACAGACCCGGCACGGTGAACCACATCTCACTAACAGACCCGGCACGGTGAACCACATCTCACTAACAGACCCGGCACGGTGAACCACATCTCACTAACATATCCGGCACGGTGAACCACATCTCACTAACAGACCCGGCACGGTGAACCACATCTCACTAACAGACCCGGCACGGTGAACCACATCTCACTAACAGACCCGGCACGGTGAACCACATCTCACTAACAGACCCGGCACGGTGAACCACATCTCACTAACAGACCCGGCACGGTGAACCACATCTCACTAACATACCCGGCACGGAGAACCACATCTCACTAACATACCCGGCACGAAGGACCCCAACTCACAAACCTGCCCAACACTGAGAATCACATCTCACTAACATACCCGGCACGGTGAACCACATCTCACTAACAGACCCGGCACAGTGAACCACATCTCACTAACATACCCGGCACGGTGAACCACATCTCACTAACAGACCCGGCACGGTGAACCACATCTCACTAACAGACCCGGCACGGTGAACCACATCTCACTAACATACCCGGCACGGTGAACCACATCTCACTAACATACCCGGCACGGTGAACCACATCTCACTAACAGACCCGGCACGGTGAACCACATCTCACTAACAGACCCGGCACGGTGAACCACATCTCACTAACATACCCGGCACAGTGAACCACATCTCACTAACATACCCGGCACGGTGAACCACATCTCACTAACAGACCCGGCACGGTGAACCACATCTCACTAACATACCCGGCACGGTGAACCACATCTCACTAACAGACCCGGCACGGTGAACCACATCTCACTAACAGACCCGGCACGGTGAACCACATCTCACTAACATACACGGCACAGTGAACCACATCTCACTAACATACCCGGCACGAAGGACCCCAACTCACAAACCTGCCCAACACTGAGAATCACATCTCTCCAACACACCCAACATCGAGAATCACATCTCACAAACATGCCAGATACAGAGAATCACATCTCACTAACATGCCTGATGCGGAGAATCACATCTCACTAACATGCCCAGTTTTAAGAAACACATCTCAAGAATATGCAGTACCGAGAATCAAAGCTCACTAACATGTCACATACGGAGAATCAGATCTCACTAACATGCCAGACACGGAGAATCACATCTCACAAACATTTCCGACACTGGTAATCACATCTCACTAACATGCCCGACAGGGAGAATCACAGCTCACTAACATGCCCGACACAGAGAATCACATCTCACGAACATGCCTGACATGGAGAATTACATCTCACTCACATAGCCGGCATGGAGGATCCCGTCTCGCGAACATGTCAGACAGAGAGTCACATCTCAGAAACATGCCCGAAACAGAGAATCACATCTCACTGACATGTACACAGAACTAAGCCTCTTGAACATGTCTGACATGGAGAATCACATCTCGCTAATATGCCCGACATGGAGAATCACATCTCACTAACACGGCCAACACTGAGAATTGCATCTCACTGACACAGCCAACACTGAGAATCACATCTCACTGACACAGCCAACACTGAGAATCGCATATCACTGACGTGCCCAATAAGGAGACTCACATCTCACAAATATACCCGGCTCTAAGAAACACATCTCATGAACATGGCCGACCGAGAATCACATCTCACTAACATGTCAGACACGGAGAATCACATCTCACTGACATGTAAGACGCGGAGAATCACATCTCACTGACATGCCCGGCAAGGGGAACCAAGCCTCACGATCATGCCCGACACTGACAATCACATCTCACTAATATGCCCGGCATGGAGAATCACATCTCACCAACATGCCCAGCACGGAGAATCTCATCACACTGTCATGCCCGGCAAGGAGAATCACATCTCACAGATACCGCCAACATTGAGAATCGCATCTCACTAACATGTCAGACACGGAGAATCGTATCTCACAAACTTGCCAGGCACGGAGAATCGTATCTCACAAATATGCCTGGCACAAAGGATCACATCGCACTAACATGTCCGATACGGAGAATCACATCTCACTAACATGCCCGGCTCTAAGAACCACATCTCACGAACATGCCCGACGAGAATCACCTCTCACTAACATGTTAGACATGGATAATCATATCTCACTAACACACCAGACACTGAAAATCACATCTCACTAACATGTCCGACACGGAGAATCACATCTCACTAAGATACCAGACACTGAGAATCACATGTCACTGTCATGTCCGACACGGAGAATCACATCTCACTAACATACCAGACATAAGAACTAGGAGCAGGAGTAGGCCATCTGGCCCATCGAGCCTGCTCCGCCATTCAATGAGATCATGGCTGATCTTTTGTGGACTAAGCTCCACTTTCCGGCCCGAACACCATAACCCTTAATCCCTTTATTCTTCAAAAAACTATCTATCTTTACCTTAAAAACATTTAATGAAGGAGCCTCAACTGCTTTACTGGGCAAGGAATTCCATAGATTCACAACCCTCTGGGTGAAGAAGTTCCTCCTAAACTCAGTCCCAAATCTACTTCCCCTTATTTTGAGGCTATGTCCCCTAGTTCTGCTTTCACCCGCCAGTGGAAACAACCTGCCCGCATCTATCCTATCTATTCCCTTCATAATTTAAAATCTTTCTATAAGATCCCCCCTCATCCTTCTAAATTCCAACGAGTACAGTCCCAGTCTACTCAACCTCTCCTCATAATCCAACCCCTTCAGCTCTGGGATTAACCTAGTGAATCTCCTCTGCACAACCTCCAGTGCCAGTATGTCCTTTCTCAAGTAAGGAGACCAAAACTGAACACAATACTCCAGGTGTGGCCTCACTAACACCTTATACAATTGCAATGAATAATTCCCCCTAGCAATGAAGGACAAAATTCCATTTGCCTTCTTAATCACCTGTTGCACCTGTAAACCAACTTTCTGTGACTCATGCACTAGCACACCCAGGTCTCTCTGCACAGTGGCATGCTTTAATATTTTATCGTTTAAATAATAATCCTGTTTGCTGTTATTCCTACCAAAATGGATAACCTCATATTTGTCAACATTGTATTCCATCTGCCAGACCCTAGCCCATTCACTTAACCTATCCAAATCCCTCTGCAGACTTCCAGTATCCTCTGCACTTTTCGCTTTACCACTCATCTTAGTGTCATCTGCAAACTTGGACACATTGCCCTTGGTCCCCAACTCCAAATCATCTATGTAAATTGTGAACAATTGTGGGCCCAACACGGATCCCTGAGGGACACCTCCAGCTACTGATTGCCAACCAGAGAAACACCCATTAATCCCCACTCTTTGCTTTCTATTAATTAACCAATCCTCTATCCATGCTACTACTTTACCCTTAATGCCATGCATCTTTATCTGATGCAGCAACCTTTTGTGTGGCACCATGTCAAAGGCTTTCTGGAAATCCAGATATACCACATCCATTGTGGTATATCTACTGCACTGGTAATGTCCTCAAAAAATTCCACTAAATTAGTTAGGCACGACCTGCCCTTTATGAACCCATGCTGCGTCTGCCCAATGGGACAATTTCTATCCAGATGCCTCGCTATTTCTTCCTTGATGATAGATTCCAGCATCTTCCCTACTACTGAAGTTAAGCTCACTGGCCTATAATTTCCTGCTCTCTGCCTACCTCCTTTTTTAAACAGTGGTGTCACGTTTGCTAATTTCCAATCCACCGGGACCACCCCAGAGTCTGGTGATTTTTGGTAAATCATCATTAGTGCATCTGCAATTTCCCTAGCCATCTCTTTTAGCACTCTGGGATGCATTCCATCAGGGCCAGGAGACTTGTCTACCTTTAGCCCCATTAGCTTGCCCATCACTACCTCCTTAGTGATAACAATCCTCTCAAGGTACTCACCTGTCATAGCCTCATTTCTATCAGTCGCTGGCATGTTATTTGTGTCTTCCACTGTGAAGACCGACCCAAAAAACCTGTTCAGTTCCTCAGCCATTTCCTCATCTCCCATTAAAACTCCCTTCTCATCCTCTAAAGGACCAATATTTACCTTAGCCATTCTTTTTTCTTTTATATATTTGTAAAAACTTTTACTGTCTGTTTTTATATTCTGAGCAAGTTTACTCTCATACTCTATCTTACTCTTCTTTATAGCTTTTTTAGTAGCTTTCTGTTGCCCCCTAAAGATTTCCCAGTCCTCTAATCTCCCAGCAATCTTTGCCACTTTATATGCTTTTTCCTTCAATTTGATACTCTCCCTTATTTCCTTAGATATCCACGGTCGATATTCCCTCTTTGTACCGTCCTTCCTTTTTGTTGGTACACTGAGAATCACATCTCACTAACATACCAGACACTGAAAACCACATCTCACTGACATGTCCGACACGGAGAATCACATCTCACTAACATACCAGACATGAAGAATCACAACTCACTAACATACTAGACACGGAGAGTCATATCTCACTGACATGCCCGGCACGGAGTATTACATCTCGCTAACATGCCTGTCACCGAAAATCTCATCACATTGACATGCCTGATACGGAGAATCACATCTCACAAGCATACCCAGCATAGAGAATGACATCTCACTAATGTGCCCGACACGGAGAATCACATCTCACTAACATTTCAGATAGGGAGAATCACATCTCACTTACATGCGCGTCTCCAAGAAACATATCTCACTAACAAACCCGACCGAGAATCACATCACATTGACATGCCTGACACAGAGAATCACATCTCACGAACATGCTCAACACAGACAACCCAGCCTCATGAACATGCCCGACAGGGAGAATCACATTTCACTAACATGCCCGACAGGGAGAATCACATCTCACTAACATGTCAGATACAGAGAATCACATCTCACTAACATGCCCGGCACGGAGAATCACATCTCACGAACATGCTCAACACAGACAACCCAGCCTCATGAACATGCCCGACAGGGAGAATCACATCTCACTAACATGCCCAGCACACAGAATCACATCTCACGAACATGCCCAACACCGAGAATCATATCTCACCAACATACTTGATACAGAGAATCACATTTCACAAACTTGCCCGGCTCTAAGAAACACATCACACGAACATGCCCGACACGGAGAACCCAGCCTCATGAACATGCCCAACAGGGAGAATCACATCTCTCGAACATGCCCGACAGGGAGAATCACATCTCACTAACATGTCAGATACGGAGAATCACATCTCATGAATATGCCCGACAGCGAGAATCACATCTCACTAACATGTCAGATACGGAGAATCACATCTCATGAACATGCCCGACAGGGAGAATCACATCTCACTAACATGCCCGACAGGGAGAATCACATCTCACTAACATGTCAGATACGGAGAATCACATCTCACTAACATGCCTGACACAGAGAATCACATCTCACGAACATGCTCAACACAGACAACCCAGCCTCATGAACATGCCCGACAGGGAGAATCACATCTCACTAACATGCCCAGCACACAGAATCACATCTCACGAACATGCCCAACACCGAGAATCATATCTCACCAACATACTTGATACAGAGAATCACATTTCACAAACTTGCCCGGCTCTAAGAAACACATCTCACGAACATGCCCGACACGGAGAACCCAGCCTCATGAACATGCCCAACAGGGAGAATCACATCTCTCGAACATGCCCGACAGGGAGAATCACATCTCACTAACATATCAGATACGGAGAATCACATCTCATGAATATGCCCGACAGCGAGAATCACATCTCACTAACATGTCAGATACGGAGAATCACATCTCATGAACATGCCCGACAGGGAGAATCACATCTCACTAACATGCCCGACAGGGAGAATCACATCTCACTAACATGTCAGATACGGAGAATCACATCTCACTAACATGCCCGGCACGGAGAATCACATCTCACTAACATGCCAGGCACGGAGAATCACATCTCACTAACATGTCAGATACGGAGAATCACATCTCACTAACATGCCCGACAGGGAGAATCACATCTCACTAACATGTCAGATACGGAGAATCACATCTCACTAACATGCCCGGCACGGAGAATCACATCTCACTAACATGCCAGGCACGGAGAATCTATCTCACTAACATGCCCGGCACGGAGAATCACATCTCACTAACATGCCCGGCACGGAGAATCACATCTCACAAACCCCGGCACGGAGAATCTATCTCACAAACCCCGGCACGGAGAATCACATCTCACTAACATGCCCGGCACGGAGAATCACATCTCACTAACATGCCCGGCACGGAGAATCACATCTCACTAACATGCCCGGCACGGAGAATCACATCTCACTAACATGCCCGGCACGGAGAATCACATCTCACTAACATGCCCGGCACGGAGAATCACATCTCACTAACATGCCCGGCACGGAGAATCACATCTCACAAACCCCGGCACGGAGAATCTATCTCACAAACCCCGGCACGGAGAATCTATCTCACAAACGCCGGCACAGAGGATCACATCTCACAAATATGCCAGACACTGAGAACCAATACTCACTAACATGGCCAACACTGAGAATCACATCTCACGAACATGCCCAACACGGAGATCGCATCTCACTAACATGTCAGATACAGAGAATCACATCTCACGAACATGCCCAACACGGAGCTCACATCTCACTTACATGACCGACATGGAGAACCACATCTCACCGACATGCCCGGCTCGAAGAAACACATCTCACAAACATGCAGGACCAAGAATCACGTCTCACTAACACGTCAGATACGGAGAATCATATCTCACAAACATGCCAGAAACTGAGAATCATATCTCACGAACCTGAGCAACACAGAGAATCACATCTCACTAACATGCCCGACAGCGAGAATCACATCTCTCGAACATGCCCGACAGGGAGAATCACATCTCACTAACATGTCAGATACGGAGAATCACACCTCACTAACATGCCAGGCACGGAGAATCACATCTCACTAACATGCCAGGCACGGAGAATCACATCTCACTAACATGCCAGGCACGGAGAATCACATCTCACTAACATGCCAGGCACGGAGAATCACATCTCACAAACCCCGGCACGGAGAATCACATCTCACAAACGCCGGCACAGAGGATCACATCTCACAAATATGCCAGATACTGAGAACCAATACTCACTAACACGGCCAACACTGAGAATCACATCTCACGAACATGCCCAACACGGAGATCGCATCTCACTAACATGTCAGATACAGAGAATCACATCTCACGAACATGCCCAACACGGAGCTCACATCTCACTTACATGACCGACATGGAGAACCACATCTCACTAACGTGACCGACACGGAGAACCACATCTCACAAACATGCCCACAACTGAGAATAACACCTCACGAACATGCCCGACACGGAGAACCACATCTCACAAACATGCCCACAACTGAGAATCACACCTCACGAACATGCCCGACACGGAGAACCACATCTCACAAACATGCCCAAAACTGAGAATCACATCTCACTAACATGACCGACACGGAGAACCACATCTCACAAACATGCCCAAAACTGAGAATCACATCTCACTAACATGACCGACACGGAGAACCACATCTCACAAACATGCCCAAAACTGAGAATCACATCTCACTAACATGCCCGATACGGAGAATCACATCTCACCGACATGCCCGGTTCGAAGAAACACATCTCACGAACATGCAGGACCAAGAATCACGTC
Source organism: Scyliorhinus canicula (assembly GCF_902713615.1). Lineage (NCBI taxonomy): Eukaryota > Metazoa > Chordata > Chondrichthyes > Carcharhiniformes > Scyliorhinidae > Scyliorhinus > Scyliorhinus canicula. The sequence continues at coordinate 96,642,381 of NC_052156.1, forward strand.
TCACTAACACGTCAAATACGGAGAATCATATCTCACAAACATGCCAGAAACTGAGAATCATATCTCACGAACCTGAGCAACACAGAGAATCACATCTCACTAACATGCCCGACACGGAGAATCACATCTCATGAATATGCCAGACACTGAGAATCATATCTCACTAATATGCCCGATATGGAGAATCACATCTCACTAACATGGCCTGCTCTAAGAAACACATCTCACTAACAAACCCAACCGAGAATCACATCACACTAACATGCCCGACACGGAGAATCACATCACATTGACATGCTCGACACGGACAACCCAGCCTCATGAACATTCCCGACAGGGAGAATCACATCTCACTAACATGCCCGACATGGTGAATCACATCTCACAAACCCCAGCAGAGAGGATCACATCTCATGAATATGCCAGATACTGAGAATCAATACTCATTAACATGCCAGACACTGAGAATCATATCTCACTAACACGCCCGACACAGAGAATCACATCTCACTAACTTGCCCGGCACTGGGAATCACATCTCATGGACATGCCTAACACGGAGAATCACATCACACTAACATGTCAGACATGGATAATCATAGCTCACTAACACACCAGATACTGAAAATCATATCTCACTAACACAACTGCCACTAAAAATCGCATCTCATGAACATGTCAAACACGGAGAATCATATCTCACGAACACACCAGATACTGAAAATCACATCTCACTAACACGCCCAATATTAAAAATACCATCTCACTAACTTGCCCAACACTGAGAATCACATCTCACTAACATGCCCGGCACGGATATCACATCTCACGAGCATGCTCGACACGGATATCACATCTCACGAACATGCTCGACACGGATATCACATCTCACGAACATGCTCGACACGGTGTATCACATCTCACTAAAATACCCGGCATGGAGGACCACATCTCACAAAAACAAGCCAGACACCGAGTAAAACATCTCACTAACATGCCAGACACTGAGAATTACATTTCACTAACATGCCCGGCATGGTGAATCACATCTCACTTACACGGAGAATCACATGTCACTAACACGTTCGACACGGATAATCACATCTCACTAACACGGCCAACACTGAGAATCAAATCTCACAAACATGGCCAACAGAGAATCACATCTCACTAACATATCAGAGACAGAGAATCATATCTCACTAACACACCAGAGAATCACAACTCAGTAACACAGCGGACATGGAGAATCTCATATCACTAACATGCCCAACAAGGGAAAAACGAGACGAAAGAGGAGAGACTGTGCTGCACGTGGAAGAGGAGTGGGAATTGCGACTAGGAAACAGCCTGAAAGTCGGAACACGGAGAGGATAAGACAAAAAAATAATACATTTTATTCAACCTTTTTTTCTCTCCTGAAAAGTTAAAAAAAACTTTTTCAAAAAAAACTTCCAAAAAAAATTCCTTTTTATAAAAAAAAAAATCGTTCTATAAAAAAAAAGAATCCTTGGGGTTTTTTTTCTTTGGGGTAAAAGACTCTTTTTCGCACCAAAACCCAGTAAAAAGAGAAAGGCACATAACAGAAATATGCCTGAAAATAATAATAAATTTGGGGGACGGCGTGATGTAAGGAGCAGCAGCGAAGGTGAAGGAAGAAGTCAGGAGCTGCGGCCGCGCAGGCAGACCACGGAGGTTCAGGCGAACCAGGAAGCGGAAAAGCTTGCGAGCCGAGCAGCGGAGCAGGAACAGGATGTGGCGAACCCCCCACCCCCACAGGGGGAGGAATGGACAAGCGATCTGAAAATGGAGATAAACGCCATAAAGGAGGAGATAAAAGCGGAGATAAACGCCATGAGGGAGGCACTCAGGTCAGAGCTCCACACAATGATGAAGGAGATGCTGGCGGAGACAACGGACAAAATGCTGCGAACCATCGATGGCCTGGAAAGGAAGGTGGAGGCGCAGGAGAAAACGATTCTGGAGTTGGAGAGGGCCGCCTCGGACTAGAGCGACAGGATGGTAACTCAGGAAACCGAGGCTGAAAAGGCTGGTAGCGACCCAGGGAGCCTAAGAGGGAAAGTGGAGGACCAGGAAAATAGGTCCAGACGGCAGAATGTTAAAACAGTGGGTCTGCCAGAGGGGATGGAGGTCAGAGACCCAACATGCTACATCACCCAAATGCTGGGCAAGCTAGTGGGAAGAGAGAAATTTCCAAACCCCCCCAGAAATGGTCGCTTCGACCCAGGCCCAAAGTCGGGGAGCAGCCCAGAGGTGATTATCGTGAAGCTGCACAGGTTCCAAGACAGGGAAAAAAAATCCTACAGTGGGCCCGGCAGGCGAAATCGAGCACGTCGGAAGGGAAGATCATAAGGGCGTACCAGGATATTGGGGCGGACCTTCCCAAAAGAAGGGCTGAATTCAACAGGGCCAAATCAGAACTCTCCAAAAGTAATGTGAAATTTGGGATGTTATTCCCGGCCAAACTCTGGGTAACAGTTGAGGGGAAGCAGCTGTATTTTAACATCCCAGCAGCAGCTGAGGAGTTCGTTAGGTCAAACAAACTGGGGCAAGGAACAGCCACAACGGCCATCATGAAAGCAGTGGGGATGGAAAAGAAAGGAAGAATCGGAACAAAGAGCAGAGGACAGACCGCAAACAGAGACAATAAGATCATGAACTGTACACAGCTGTTGGTGTACTGCGCGGGACTGTGCTGACTCGTTCCCGGCTCATTCCATCTCTCAATGCAATTGGGGGGAGGTAAAGGGTGAGAAAGGCAGACAGGAGGGCGAGACAAGGGCTCGCAAAAGGAAGGTAAAACAGGGCAAGTACTGCGAGGGGGGCCACCGTGCTAGCGAGGAGGGCCAACATGGGAGGGTAGGAAGAAAGGAAGGCCACTGCGCGCCTCTCATTGGAGAGGGAGCGCCTGGCACAAAGAGGAGGGGGGGGGGGGGGGAGGACACGGGGGGGGGGGGGGGGGGGGGAACAGAGGGACAAGTACTATGGGGGGGGTGGGCAGGAGTCGGGGGGAGAGCGCAGAACAAAAGAGAAGCAAAGAGAAGCATACATAAGCAGCACGAACACAAGCCTCGGCAGGCATGGAGCAGGGCGAGAAACCAAGATGGCGCCACAAACAGCCACTCGGGAGGGCTTCAGGGCGAAGAGAGACCCTGGAGTGCAGGGGCGCAGCCACGTTGCGTACACATAGCTGGTGGCCATGTTGGGTGCCCCCTGGTACAAAGGGAAACCCGGAGCTCTGGGGCCCGATCTCATGACGAGAGCGGCGACCGTGGCCATTTTGAACGGCCCCCTAACGAAGGGAAACCCCAGAGTGCAGGGGCGCGTCCACCAGGTAAGTATGGGTGATTCCGGGGGGGGGGGGCGAATTCAACTGCGTACAGAACCCACTGACTGACCGAAACAAACCCCATAGCAGGGAAAAAGACTGGCATGGCTCGGGAACTAGGAGCATTTATGGAGCAGATGGGGGTGGTGGACCCATGGAGGTTCCTGCACCAGGGAGAGAAGGAAATTTCATACTTCTCACAAGTACACAAGGTATACACCCGTATCGACTTCTTTGCAGTGAGGAAATCGGTGCTTCCAGGGATCGCGGGAATGGAGCACTCTGCGATCGTTATCTCCGACCACACTCCACATTATACGGTTCTGAGGTTGCAGACAGGCCGGGCCCAGCGCCCTCCTGGCCAACGAGGCCTTCTGTCAAAAAACAAAACGGCGAGGTCTCACCCTCCACGTTCTGGGAGGCACTGAAGGCTGTGATTAGGAGAAATCATAGCCGACAAGGCAAGCAGAGATAGGGAAGAGAGGGTGGCCAGGCAACAGCTAGTGGACTCCATTCTGGAAGTGGACAGAAAGTACTCCGAGGCCCCGACCGTAGAGCTGCTGGCGAAGAGGAAAAAGCTGCAAATGGACTTTAACCTGCTATCCACCAGGAAAGCAGTGTACCAACTCCGCCAAACACTATGAACACGGAGACAAGGCTGGCCGCCTATTGGCTCACCAGCTGAGAAAGCAGGCAGCCACAAGGGAAATGGCGCAGGTAGCAGAGGCAGACCGGTAACAGAACCAAAGGAGGTCAATCGGGCATTTGAGACCTTCTACCGGGGACTCTACACCTCCCCAGCGGGGATGAAACAGTTCCTCGACGGACTGGAACTACTAGTTGTGGGGGACCCGACGGGTTCCCGGTGGACATTTACAAAACATTTCCACCAGTCCTGGCCCCACACCCAAGGGACATGTTCGGGGTCTCACTGGCAAGGGCTGCCCCCAACGCTAGTGAAGGCCACAATTTCACTGTTACCCATATAAAGACCTGACGGAACGCGGATCATACAGACCCATTTCACTGCTGAACGTTGATGCGAAAATACTCGCAAAGGTCCTGGCCAAAAGGCTGTGTACCAGATGTGGTCGCAGAGAACCAAACGGACTTTGTCAAGGGTAGGCAGCCACCAACATCAGGTGACTGCTGAACGTAATAATGACCCCCCCACCCCGGGGAGAGAACACCAGAGGAGATCGCCTCCCTGGACGCAGAAAAGGCCTTCGACAGAATTGAACGGAAATACCTCCTCGAGGTACTGGAACAATTTGGGCTAGGAGGGGGATTCACCGCCTGGGTGAGGCTCCTGTACAACGCTCCCAAAGCGAGTGTCTGACCTAACACCACCAGCTCTGAATACTTCCAGCTGCAGAGAGGAACAAGACAGGGCTGCCCCCTGTCCCCACTCTTGTTCGGGCTAGCAATCGAACCCATGGCGATAGCCCTGCAGGACTTGAAAAGCTGGAAGGGGATCCGGAGACTAGGCAGAGAGCACAGAGTCTCTATGCAGATAACCTGCTCCTCTATGTCTCGAAGCCACAGGAGGGACTGAAGGCAATACTGCAAATACTGAAAGAGTTTTGAACCTTCTCAGGCTACAAACTTGACCTGGGCAAAAGTGAGGTATTCCCAGTGAACCCAAATGGGGGAGGGAGAGAGCTGGAGGGGCTCCCAGACGAGACCAGACAACAACAGGGCTAACTCCACCTCCCCCTGTGCAAGGCTAAGCCTAATGTAGCTCAAAGTGGTGCACAGAGCGCACTTGACCAGAACCCGAATGATCAGGTTCTTCCCGGAGGTGGAGGACAAATGTGAACTGTGTCAGAGGTGCCTGGCCAACCACACCCACATGTTTTCGGCTTGTCCCAAACTTGCTGGGTTCTGGGCAGACTTTTCCTAGGCAATGTCCAGGGTTGTGGGGGTAAGGGTGAAGCCATGCCCAATAGTGGCAATCTTCAGGGTATCCAAGCAGCCAGAGTTACACATGGAGAAGGGGGCCAACACCCTCGCTTTCGCTTCCCTAATCGCACGCCGGAGAATCCTGCTCGGCTGGCGATCAGCAACACCACCCACAGCTGCAGACTGGCTCGCTGACCTCTCGGAATTTCTTCACCTGGAGAAGATTAAGTACGCCACCCGAGGGTCAGAGGAAGGCTTCCTGGATACTTGGGGGGCAATTTGTCAGGCTGTTCCAAAACCTGTTCGAGGCCAGCAACGAGGATAGATGTGGTACCAAACGACTGTGCAACCCCAACCCGGCCGACCTTCGGGACCCACGGCAGCCGACCTTCGCGACCCACGCCGGCCGACCTGCGTGACCCACGCCGGCCGACCTGCGCGACCCACCATTTTCTCTGACCATGTTTGTTGCTGACAAAAAAGGAGGAAATGGTTTTGGGTCCCTTTGGCCCCCAAACTTGAAAAAAAAAGACTGCGACCATATTTTTAAAATGCGGCCTCACTGCACATGCGTACCCGATCATCGGTGCACATGCGCATGGTTTTAGATCATAGAATTTACAGTGCAGAAGGAGGCCATTCAGCCCATCGAGTCTGCACCGGCTCTTGGAAAGAGCACCCTACCCAAGGTCAACAACTCCACCCTATTCCCATAACCCAGTAACCCCTCCCAACACTAAGGGCAATTTTGGACACTAAGGGCAATTTAGCATGGCCAATCCACCTAACCTGCACATCTTTGGACTGTGGGAGGAAACCGGAGCACCCGGAGGAAACCCACGGACACACGGGGAGGATGTGCAGACTCCGCACAGACAGTGACCCAAGCCGGAATCGAACCTGGGACCCTGGAGCTGTGAAGCGATTGTGCTATCCATAATGCTACCGTGCTGCCCTAAATGCGCATGCATACCGATGATTGGGCATGCATGCTCAATGCAGCCGAATTTATTTTATATGTTCCAGGCCATTTTGAAGGCCGCTCGCAGTCGGCATTATTAAAGCCGGCTGTTCGTGCGGATTTGCGCGATCGGGAGCGCCGCAACCGGCGGCTCCGCGACCCTCCCGACACCTGCCCGCGACCCACCCGCGGGTCCCGCCCGAGTTTGACAATACCTGCAGTAATAAGTCTGACATAAGAGAATCTTATCTCAGTGACATGCTCAACACTGAGAATCACAACTCAAGAATATGCCAGAGATGAGAATCACATCTCACTGACACGCTCAACCTAGAGAACCACATCGCACTAACACACCCATCACTGAGAACCACATCTCACTAACACACCCATCACTGAGAATCACATCTCACTAACACACCCAACACTGAGAATCACATCTCACTAACACACCCAACACTGAGAACCACATCTCACTAACACACCCAACACTGAGAACCACATCTCACTAACACACCCAACACTGAGAACCACATCTCACTAACACACCCAACACTGAGAACCACATCTCACTAACACACCCAACACTGAGAACCACATCTCACTAACACACCCAACACTGAGAACCACATCTCACTAACACACCCAACACTGAGAATCACATCTCACTAACACACCCAACACTGAGAACCACATCTCACTAACACACCCAACACTGAGAATCACATCTCACTAACACACCCAACACTGAGAACCACATCTCACTAACACACCCAACACTGAGAATCACATATCACTAACACACCCATCACTGAGAATCACATCTCACTAACACACCCATCACTGAGAACCACATCTCACTAACACACCCATCACTGAGAATCACATCTCACTAACACACCCAACACTGAGAATCACATCTCACTAACACACCCATCACTGAAAATCACATCTCACTAACACACCCATCACTGAAAATCACATCTCACTAACACACCCAACACTGAGAACCACATCTCACTAACACACCCATCACTGAGAATCACATCTCACTAACACACCCATCACTGAGAACCACATCTCACTAACACACCCATCACTGAGAATCACATGTCACTAACATAGCCGACACGGAGAATACATCTCACTAACACACCCATCACTGAGAATCACATCTCACTAACACACCCAACACTGAAAATCACATCTCACTAACACACCCAACACTGAGAACCACATCTCACTAACACACCCAACACTGAGAACCACATCTCACTAACACACCCAACACTGAAAATCACATCTCACTAACACACCCAACGCTGAAAATCAAATCTCACTAACACACCCAACACTGAAAATCACATCTCACTAACACACCCAACACTGAGAATCACATCTCACTAACACACCCAACACTGAAAATCACATCTCACTAACACACCCAACACTGAAAATCACATCTCACTAACACACCCAACACTGAGAATCACATCTCACTAACATTTTTTTTTAAAATTTAGATTACCCAATATTTTTTCCAATTAAGGGGCAATTTAGCGTGGCCAATCCACAAACTCTGCACATTTTTGGGTTGTGGGGGCGAAACCCACGCAGACACGGGGAGAATGTGCAAACTCCACACGGACAGTGACCCAAGCCGGGATCGAACCTGGGACCTCAGCGCCGTGAGGCGATTGTGCTAACCACTAGGCCACCGTGCTGCCCTATATCTCACTAACATGCCCGGCACGGAGAATCACATCTCACTAACACACCCATCACTGAGAATCACATCTCACTAACACACCCAACACTGAGAATCACATCTCAGTAATACAGCTGTCATAGAACATAGAACAGTACAGCACAGAACAGGCCCTTCGGCGCCTCAATGTTGTGCGAGCCATGATCACCCTACTCAAACCCACGTATCCACCCTATACCCGTAACCCAACAACCCCCCCCCCCCCCCCCCCCCCTTAACCTTACTTTTATTAGAACACTACGGGCAATTTAGCATGGCCAATCCACCTAACCCGCACATCTTTCGACTGTGGGAGGAAACCGGAGCACCCGGAGGAAACCCACGCACACAGGGGGAGGACGTGCAGACTCCACACAGACAGTGACCCAGCCGGGAATCGAACCTGGGACCCTGGAGCTGTGAAGCATTTATGCTAACCACCATGCTACCCTGCTGCCCGTCAGAGAATAACATTGCATTAACCAGACACACTGAGAATCACATCTCCCTAACCAGCACACCTATCTCACTAACATGCCCGATACTGAGAATCACATGTCAGTAACACTCCCGACACCTAGAATTACATCTCACTAACATGCCTGACACAGAGAATCACATCTCACTAACACGCCCTATACTGAGAATCACATAACACACCCGACAGGGAGAATCACATCTCACTACTATTCCGGACACTGAAATTGTCATCATTGTCCTTTTAAGAAGTGTTTGATCTCCACATGGCCTCGATGAAGTCATATGTGGGTGGAGCTGTATGGTTCCTCTGTGGTTTTTACTTTCGCCTTTGAGTTTGGACTGGTTTTGAACCTGCACAGGTTGAAAGAAGTGGCTTCACGTATCTTCATTTTAAAAGCTGTTTCCAGACTGCTTGATAACTTAAAAGAGATCATTTCATTTTGGAATGAATGCAAACGTGCTGTTTCGAAGGGGAACAGAGTGTCACTAAATGTCTTATACCAGTAAGAATGCCGGGTGCTGGCCCCACCTTTGAAAAGGGGGTTTTAGGTTTTACTTGGATTTGTGTATACGGAACAAGATAAATGAGCTTGTTGTGCACATTGAAATTAGCCGGTACAATGTGGGCATCACAGAGACGTGACTGCAAGGGGATCACTGCTGGGGTCTAAATATACAAGGATATGTGTCCTATCGAAAGGACATGCAGATGGGCAAAGGGGGCAGGATTGCATTGTTAGTAAGGAATGAAGTTAAATCGATAGCAAGGAGTGATATAGAATCAGAAGGCATAGAATCTCTATGGGTAGAGTTGAGGAATCGCAAAGGTAAAAAGACCCTGATGGGAGTTATGTACAGGCCCCCAAGCAGTAGTCAGCATTAAGGGCAAAAATAATTCAGGAGATAGAGAAAGCATGTAAAAAAGGTAATATCACAATAATCAGGGGCGACTTCATGTGGACTGGGAAAATCAGGTTGGTAGTGGATCCCAAGAAAAGGAATTTGTGCAATGTTTAAGAGGTTTTTTTTGGAGCAGCATGTGGTAGAGCCCACTAGGAAACAAGCAACTCTGGATTTGGTGATGTGTAATGAGGCAGACTTGATTAGGGATCTTAAGGTGAACATAGAACAGTACAGCACAGAACAGGCCCTTCGGCCCTCGATGTTGTGCCGAGCAATGATGACCCTACTCAAACCCACGTATCCACCCTATACCCATAACCCAACAACCCCCCCCTCTTAACCTTACTTTTAGACACTACGGGCAATTTAAGCATGGCCAATCCACCTAGCCCGCACATCTTTGGACTGTGGGAGGAAAACTGGAGTACCCGGAGGGATACCCACGCACACAGGGGGAGGACGTGCAGACTCCGCACAGACAGTGTCCCAGCCGGGAATCGAACCTGGGACCCTGGAGCTGTGAAACCCAGTGCTAACCACCATGCTACCGTGCTGCCCCTTCACCTAAGGGTGAAGGAACCCTTAGGAGCAGTTACCACAATATGATAGAATTTACCCTGCAGTTTGAGAGGAATCAGATGTAACGGCATTACAATTAAATAAGTGTAACTACAAAGACATGAGGGAGGAGCGGGCCAGAGTTGATTGGAAAAAGGAGACTAGCAGGGAAGACAGTGGAACAGCAATGGGCAGAGGTTTTTTGGGGGTTATGGGGAAAGCAGAGCAGAATTCATCTCAAGGAGGAAACATGCTAAGGGCAGGACAAGGCATCCATGGTTGACGAGGGAAGTCAAGGACAGTAGAAAAGAAAAAGAAAAAGCATACAAAGTGGCAAGGATTAGTGGGAAGCCAGAGGATTGAGAATCATTTCAAAGCGAGCAGAGAACAACTTAAAAAGCAATAAGGGGAGAGAAGATGAAATATGAGTCCAAGTTAGCTAGAAGTATAAAAGAAGATAGGAAGAGTTTATTTCAATATAAAAAAGGTAAGAGAGGCAAAAATAGACTTTGTACCACTGGAAAACGTGGCTGGAAAAGTAATAATAGGAAACAAAGAAATGGCAGACAAACTGAATAGTTACTTTGCATCAGTCTTCACGGTGGAAGACACCAGTTGGATGCCAGAACACCAGGAGAATCCGGGGGCAGAGGTGAGTGCAGTGTCCATCACTAAGGAGAAGGTTCTGGGGAAACTGAAAGGTCTGAAGGTGGATAAGGCACCTGAACCGGATGGTCTGCACCCCAGGGTCCTAAAGAGATAGCTGATGAAATTGTGGGGCATTGGTGGCGATCTTTCAGGAATCACTGGAGGCAGGAAGGGTCCTAGAGGACGGAAAGTGCTACTGTAACACCACTGTTTAAGAAGGGAGGGAGGCAGAAGACGGGAAATTATGGCCGTTAGCCCGATTGTCATTAGTGGTAAGACTTAGAGTCTGTAATGAAGATGAGAGCGCAAAGTACTTGGAAGTGCATGGTAAAATAGGACTGAGTCAGCATGCCTGACAAATCTGTTAGAGTTCTTTGAGGAGGTAACAAGGAAGTTAGACAAAGGAGAACCAGTGGACATGATTTATTTAGATTTCCAGAAGGTCTTTGACAAGGTGCCACATAGAAGACTGTTAAATAGGTTAAGAGCCAATGATGTTAAGGGTAAGATTCTGGCAATGATAGAGGATTGGCTGACTGGCAGAAGACAGAGAGCTAAAAGGGTCTTTTTCAGGATGGCAGCTGGTAATTAGTGGTCTGTCTCAGGGGTCCGTGATGGGACCACAACTTTTCACAATATACATTAATGATCTGGAAGAAGGAACTGAAGGCACTGTTGCTAAGTTTGCAGATGATACAAAGATCTGCAGAGGGGCAGGTAGTATTGAGGAAGCAAGGGGGCTGAAGAAGGATTTGGACAAGCTAGGAGAGTGGGCAATGAAGTGGCAAATGAAATACAATGTGGAAAAGCGTAAAGTTATGCACTTGGGAAGGAAGAATTTAGGCAAAGACCATTTCTAAATGGGGAAATGCTTCGGAAATCAGAAGCACCAAGGGACTTGGGAGTCCTTGTTCACGATTCTCTTCAGATTAACGTGCAGGTTCAATCGGCAGTTAAGAAGGCAAATTCAATGTTAGCATTCATGTCAAGAGGGCTAGAATTTCAGACTAGGGATGTACTTCCGAGGCTGTATAAGGCTCTGGTCAGACCCCATTTGGGATACTGTGAGCAGTTTTGGGCCCCGTATCGAAGGAAGGATGTGCTGGCCTTGGAAAGGATCCAGAGGAGGTTCACAAAAATGATCCCTGGAATGAAGAACTTGTCGTATGAATGAGGTTGAGGACTCTAGGTCTGTACTCATTGGGAGTTTAGAAGGATGAGGGGGGTCTTATTGACACTTACAGGATACTGCGAGACCTGAATAGAGTGGACGTGGAGAGGATGTTTCCACGTGTAGGAAAAACTAGAACCAGAGGACACCATCTCAGACTGAATGGACGTTGCTTTAAAAACAGAGATGAGGAGGAATTTCTTCAGCCAGAGGGTGGTGAATCTGTGGAACTCTTTGCTGCAGAAGGCTGCGGAGGCCAAATCACTGAGTGTCTTTACGACAGAGATAGATAGGTTTTTGATTAATAAGGGGATCAAGGGTTATGGGGAGAAGGCAGGAGAATGGGGTTGAGAAAAACATAAGCCATGATTGAATGGCAGAGCAGGCTCGATGGGCTGAGTGCCCTAATTCTTCTCCTATGTCTTATGGTCTTATGTTACTGAATTGGAACAGTTAAGGGGGAATTCATTAAGGGTTATATATAGATTACTGTAGCTGTGTGGGTTCTTTACATTTGTAGTTGATAACAATTCTTACTTTGTTTATTTATACAAATTTTAACTAAATTTGTAGAATCAAGCTTGTTTTTTGATTGAAAGCGCCTAAGAACTCTGCTGAATAATACCTGAAAGGCGGGTTCTTGTGCTCATCGTAACCAAAATCAATAAACAGTTGTAGGTCAGGTGAACTTCATGGTATACTTTGGAGTTTTCGAAACCCTAGCCCATAACAGAATCACATCTCATTAAAATATCAGACATGGAGAATCGCATCTCAATAACACACTCGTGTGTTAACCACGAGCCACCACTGAGAGTTGCATCTTAGTAACACAGCCGACAATCAAAATCACATTGCACCAACACCGCCGATACTGAGCAAGCATCTCAGTAACACACCAGACACTGAGAATCACATCTCACTAACCCTTGACACTGAGATTCACATCTCACTAACACAGTTCACACAGTCACATCTTAGTAAAATGCCCAACACAAAGAACAACAGGCTAGTAACACACCTAACATGAACAATCACATCTCACTAACACCCCGGCACGGAGAATCAAACATCCCTGACAATGAAAATCACATCTCAGTGAAACGCCCAACACTGCGAATCACATTCACGAACACCTCCGGCACTGAGAATCATATAGCAGTAACATGCCTGACACTGAGAATCACATCTCACGAACATGCCCCGGCACTGAGCATCATATCTCACTAACACGTGTCATGTGAGAGTACCTTTAAGAAATGGGTGTTTATAAATGGGTGTGTATATAAATATCTGTTTTGAGAGTACCTTTAAGAAATGGGTGTTTACTACTGCAGTGATGTCAGAAAGTGGGTGGAGCTGGGCTGTCTGTACGCTTTTTACTTTTGTTTTAGGCTGTTTGCTGCAGGGTGTCTTTTAGTTTTGTTTTCAGTGTGGGAGCTGAACCCAGACAGAGCAGCTGTACTGCTGATCTCTCTGCCATGAAAAGACTATCTCTTAATCATTTGGTGAATTCAGAATTATAAATGTTTTCAGTCGTGACTTTAACCTGATGTGCTTCTGTTAAAAGGTGCTTCTTTTGTAAGTCTTCTGGATGTTAAAAGAACAGCGTAAGCATTACTTAGTGTTGTATTCTTTGGGGGTTGTATTTGAATTAATGGTTGCTAAGATGTTCACTGTATGTTTTAAAAAGGTTAACTTGAGTTTGTCGAATAAACACTGGATAAAAGCAAATTACTGCGGATGCTGGAATCTGAAACGAAGGGAAAATGCTGGAAAATCTCAGCAAGTCTGGCAGCATCTGTGGGGAGAGAAAAGAGCTAACGTTTCGAGTCCGATGACGCTTTGACAAATAGTCATTGGACTCAAAACGTTAGTTCTTTTCTCTCCCCACAGATGCTGCCAAACTTGCTGAGATTTTCCAGCATTTTCCCTTTCGTCATAAAATAAACATTGTTTTGTTTTAAAAAATACTTTTCCATTTCTGCTCAACCACACCTGTAGAGTGGGCCATGTGCTCCCCATACCACAATCTATTAAAAGTTGTGGGTCAGGTTGAGGAAATGAACAGAAAGGCATAATGGGTAGTTAGGCCAAGTTAGGAGTAAATTTTACTGCAGTAGAATAAGGAGTTAGGTTAGTGGACTTTTAAACATCAACTGGGATTCAAGGCAGGAAGAGGGGGATGGGTAGCCACTAAGACCATTTCTTTGTTGCCAGGGATACTGGGAAAAGGGGCCTCAGGCCAGGTTAAGGAATGTGGGGAAAGCCTATGGGAGCTTTGCATTTGTACCGTTGCCTTATTTGGTCGTATGTATGTGAAACTTGATGCAACTTGATATGAAATGAGATGTTGTGTGCCTTTGCCCCGCACTTTGGCTGTTGAAGAGGCAGGAGACTGGTGGTGTCCTGCTCTCCCAATAGAGTGAGTCACCCAGCTAGCTGGTTAAAATAAACAATAATTGATACCTGCAAATCCGTCTCAAATTTTATTGAGCCCAGACTGGCAGCAAAAGAATCAGGATTGTCAAGGTGAACTCCATGATACACTTTGGGGTTCTCTAAACCCTGGCTCATAACACACCCGTCACTGAGAATCACATCTCAATAACATACCACATACTGTGAATCACATCTCACGAACACACCACAGTGAATCACATCTCACTAACATGCCCGTCACTGAGAATCACATCTCACTAACCCCCGACACGGAGAATCACATCTCACTAACCCCCGACACGGAGAATCACTTCTCACTAACTGCCGACACTGAGAATCACATCTCATTAACACAGCTGACACTGAGAATCCCATCTCAATAACACAGCTGACAGAGAATAACACTGCATTAACCTGACACACTGAAAATTGCATCTCACCAACACGGCCGACACGGAGAATCACAACTTGTTAACATGGCTGTCACTGGGAATCACAACTTACGACGCAGCTGACACTGAGAATCACTGTACTAACATAGAACATAGAACAGTACAGCACAGAACAGGCCCTTCGGCCCTCAATGTTGTGCCGAGCCATGATCACCCTACTCAAACCCACGTATCCACCCTATACCCGTAACCCAACAACCCCCCCTTAACCTTACTTTTATTAGGACACTACGGGCAATTTAGCATGGCCAATCCACCTAACCCACACATCTTTGGACTGTGGGAGGAAACCGGAGCACCCGGAGGAAACCCACGCACACATGGGGAGGACGTGCAGACTCCACACAGACAGTGACCCAAGCCGGGAATCGAACCTGGGACCCTGGAGCTGTGAAGCATTTATGCTAACCACCATGCTTCCCTGCCACACACTGAGAATCACATCTCAGTAACACAGCTGACACTGAGAATCAATGCACTAACACACCACACTGTGAATCACATCTCACTTATATTCCCATCACTGAGAATCACATCTCACTAACCCCCGGCACTGAGAATCACATCCCAGTAACACAGCCGACACTGAGAATCTGACACGGAGGACGCACTAACATGTCCGACACTGAGAATCACATCTTACTAACACATCCAACACTGGTTTTCACATCCAAGTAACACACCTGACAATGAGAATATTAGCCTAACATGCCCAAAACTCAAAATTGCATCTCAGGAACATATCTGACCTGTCAGTAACACGCAAGACACTGAGAATCAGATCAGGAACACACCCATCACTGAGAATCACATTTCATTACCACGCCTGACATTGAGAATCACATCGTAGTAACACGCCTGACATGGAGAATAACCACTCAGTAACACGCCCGACACTGAGAATCACACTTCTGCAACATGTCTGACACGGAGAATCACATCTCACTAGTATCCCGACACTGAGAATCACATCTCAACAACACCCCCGGCACTGGGACTCACATTTAAATCGTACGGCCAGCACTCATAATCAAGTCGCATTTAGTGTGACAAATGGCTTACATTAACACTGCAATGAAGTTACTGGTTGCCACACTTACAAGCCATACACTGAGAATCACATCTCACTAACACGCTCGTCACCGAGAACCACATCTTACTAACATGCCCGACACTGAGAATCACATCTCGTGTACATGCCCGACACAGAGTCACATCTTACTAACATGCCCGACACTGAGAATCACATCTCATGTACATGCCCGACATGGAGAGTCACATCTCACTAACATGCAGAGCACTGAGAATCACATCTCACTAACACACTCGGCACTGAGACTTGCGTCTGAATAATACGCCCTACACTGAGAATCACATCCTACTAATACCCGACACTGGGACTCATATCTCAGTAACACATCCTAAACAAGATAATCACATCTCACTGAAGGGGTTTTGTCTTTTTGGCTTCAGTGATGTAATTTTGTGGGTGGAACGGGGCAGTGGCTCTGAGGTTTTTGGTTTCATTTTGAGTTTGGCTGCTAACTGTGGACTCTTGTTCTTAATTTAAAAATCTGTTCCAGTAAAATCACCTTGGTGGTGGCTTTGGAGATGTAACTGCTTTCCGGAAGGAGTTAGCTGGTTGAAAATTGGATAAGAATTTCAATAACGTGACCAGTCTTAGTCAAGTGAAAATACAGTGTACTGGGCCATGCCTTTGAAGAGGAGTTTTCTGGTTTTAATTGGATTTTGCTTTTGAATTGGAACAGTTAAGGGGGAGTTCATTAAGTATTATACACAGATTACTGTAGCTGTGGGGTGTGTTTATGTTTGTAATTGATAACACTCTCGCTGTGTGTTCAGTTATATATGTTAACTAAGGTCTGGGAAGACTGAGCCAAATTCAACATAAAGGTTGTAGGTCAGATGGACTTCATAATATACTTTGGAGTTTCTAAGCCCTGGCCATAACATCACCAACATGCCCGACATTTTGAGTCGCATCTCACGAACACACATCCCGAGTGACACAAACCTGTGGGGAAGTTGTGTGTTTCTGCAGTGAAGATTACATGTCTTGTTGTGCTCCGTACGTCCACCTTACTCGCACGTGACTGATCGTTGGGGTAGAGACACGTAACGGCTCTCCCTGTAATTGCACTGTGGAGTAAGTCGAACTCAGAAAGTAAGCTGTTTTTCACGAAACAGGACACTAACATGCCACTCCTCAGGTGTTAGCTAGTCCCCCACCTATGCAACACCTCGATGTATCCAACCCCATGCACCTTTAAAGTTCAATCACTCAACTGTGCCGCCCACCAACTCCCTGTACATCAGGGACCCTCTGTGTCCTGTATTCAACTCACCCCCTTACATCACTGCATGCCACATAAACTCTCACACCATCCCCTGCCCTGAACACTTCCTCCATCCCCCTACCTACATACCATAAACTTCACGTTGCCCTCCACAGGACAATGACCCTCACCTTGCCCCACACACAGCAGTGACCCTCACACTGTTCCCGACAGGGCAGTCACCTCATTGTGTCCCCCACACAGAAGTGACCCTCACGTAGTCCTCCACAGGGCAGTGACACGTAATCCCCCACAGGGCAATGACCCTCACGTAGTCCCCACAGAGCAGTGACACATAGTCCCCCACAGGGCAGTGACACGTAGTCCCCCACAGGGCAATGACCCTCACGTAGTCCCCCACAGAGCAGTGACACGTAGTCCCCCACAGGGCAGTGACACGTAGTCCCCCACAGGGCAATGACCCTCACGTAGTCCCCCACAGAGCAGTGACACGTAGTCCCCCACAGAGCAGTGACACGTAGTCCCCCACAGAGCAGTGACACGTAGTCCCCCACAGGGCAGTGACCCTCACGTAGTCCCCCACAGAGCAGTGACACGTAGTCCCCCACAGGGCAGTGACCCTCATGTAGTCCCCCGCAGAGCAGTGACACGTAGTCCCCCATAGGGCAATGACACTCACATAGTCCCCCACACGACAGGGACCCTCAAACAGTAGAGATCCTCATGTTGTCCCCCAGCCTCACGTTATCCCCTACATGGTAGTGACCCTCATGGTGTCCTCCACAGGGCAATGAC